>NC_091372.1:12483278-12663278 GCF_038502225.1 Cherax quadricarinatus | reverse complement strand
GCATACTCCAATATGGGCCTAACGTATACGGTGTACAGGGTCCTGTGTGTGTGTGTGTGTGTGTGTGTGTGTGTGTGTGTGTGTGTGTGTGTGTGTGTGTGTGTGTGTGTGTGTGTGTGTGTGTGTGTGTATGTGTGTGTGTGTGTGTGTGTGTGTGTGTGTGTGTGTGTGTGTGTGTGTGTGTGTGTGTGTGTGTGTGTGTGTGTGTGTGTGTGTGTGTGTGTGTGTGTGTGTGTGTGTGTGTGTGTGTGTGTGTGTGTAACTTTATTTATTAAATGAAACTGGGGCTACACCTCGTACAATATTTTACTGTAAGATCAGTAAAGACGAGTTGAACCGTGGAACAGACGGGAGGGGAGGAAAGTGGGTGGTGTTGAACCGTGGAACAGACGGGAGGGGAGGAAAGTGGGTGGTGTTGAACCGTGGAACAGACGGGAGGGGAGGAAAGTGGGTGGTGTTGAACCGTGGAACAGACGGGAGGGGAGGAAAGTGGGTGGTGTTGAACCGTGGAACAGACGGGAGGGGAGGAAAGTGGGTGGTGTTGAACCGTGGAACAGACGGGAGGGGAGGAAAGTGGGTGGTGTTGAACCGTGGAACAGACGGGAGGGGAGGAAAGTGGGTGGTGTTGAACCGTGGAACAGACGGGAGGGGAGGAAAGTGGGTGGTGTTGAACCGTGGAACAGACGAGAGGGGAGGAAAGTGGGTGGTGTTGAACCGTGGAACAGACGAGAGGGGAGGAAAGTGGGTGGTGTTGAACCGTGGAACAGACGGGAGGGGAGGAAAGTGGGTGGTGTTGAACCGTGGAACAGACGAGAGGGGAGGAAAGTGGGTGGTGTTGAACCGTCTAATAGACGGGAGGGGAGGAAAGTGGGTGGTGTTGAACCGTGGAACAGACGGGAGTGGAGGAAAGTGGGTGGTGTTGAATCGTGGAACAGACGAGAGGGGAGGAAAGTGGGTGGTGTTGAACCGTGGAACAGACGGGAGGGGAGGAAAGTGGGTGGTGTTGAACCGTGGAACAGACGAGAGGGGAGGAAAGTGGGTGGTGTTGAACCGTGGAACAGACGGGAGGGGAGGAAAGTGGGTGGTGTTGAACCGTGGAACAGACGAGAGGGGAGGAAAGTGGGTGGTGTTGAACCGTGGAACAGACGGGAGGGGAGGAAAGTGGGTGGTGTTGAACCGTGGAACAGACGAGAGGGGAGGAAAGTGGGTGGTGTTGAACCGTGGAACAGACGGGAGGGGAGGAAAGTGGGTGGTGTTGAACCGTGGAACAGACGAGAGGGGAGGAAAGTGGGTGGTGTTGAACCGTGGAACAGACGAGAGGGGAGGAAAGTGGGTGGTGTTGAACCGTGGAACAGACGGGAGGGGAGGAAAGTGGGTGGTGTTGAACCGTGGAACAGACGAGAGGGGAGGAAAGTGGGTGGTGTTGAACCGTGGAACAGACGGGAGGGGAGGAAAGTGGGTGGTGTTGAACCGTGGAACAGACGAGAGGGGAGGAAAGTGGGTGGTGTTGAACCGTGGAACAGACGGGAGGGGAGGAAAGTGGGTGGTGTTGAACCGTGGAACAGACGAGAGGGGAGGAAAGTGGGTGGTGTTGAACCGTGGAACAGACGGGAGGGGAGGAAAGTGGGTGGTGTTGAACCGTGGAACAGACGAGAGGGGAGGAAAGTGGGTGGTGTTGAACCGTGGAACAGACGGGAGGGGAGGAAAGTGGGTGGTGTTGAACCGTGGAACAGACGAGAGGGGAGGAAAGTGGGTGGTGTTGAACCGTGGAACAGACGGGAGGGGAGGAAAGTGGATGGTGTTGAACCGTGGAACAGACGAGAGGGGAGGAAAGTGGGTGGTGTTGAACCGTGGAACAGACGGGAGGGGAGGAAAGTGGGTGGTGTTGAACCGTGGAACAGACGGGAGGGGAGGAAAGTGGGTGGTGTTGAACCGTGGAACAGACGGGAGGGGAGGAAAGTGGATGGTGTTGAACCGTGGAACAGACGGGAGGGGAGGAAAGTGGGTGGTGTTGAACCGTGGAACAGACGAGAGGGGAGGAAAGTGGGTGGTGTTGAACCGTGGAACAGACGGGAGGGGAGGAAAGTGGGTGGTGTTGAACCGTGGAACAGACGAGAGGGGAGGAAAGTGGGTGGTGTTGAACCGTGGAACAGACGAGAGGGGAGGAAAGTGGGTGGTGTTGAACCGTGGAACAGACGAGAGGGGAGGAAAGTGGGTGGTGTTGAACCGTGGAACAGACGAGAGGGGAGGAAGGTGGGTGGTGTTGAACCGTGGAACAGACGGGAGGGGAGGAAAGTGGGTGGTGTTGAACCGTGGAACAGACGGGAGGGGAGGAAAGTGGGTGGTGTTGAACCGTGGAACAGACGAGAGGGAGGAAAGTGGGTGGTGTTGAACCGTGGAACAGACGGGAGGGGAAGAAAGTGGATGGTGTTGAACCGTGGAACAGACGGGAGGGGAAGAAAGTGGATGGTGTTGAACCGTGGAACAGACGGGAGGGGAAGAAAGTGGATGGTGTTGAATCGTGGAACAGACGGGAGGGGAGGAAAGTGGGTGGTGTTGAACCGTGGAACAGACGGGAGGGGAGGAAAGTGGGTGGTGTTGAACCGTGGAACAGACGGGAGGGGAGGAAAGTGGGTGGTGTTGAACCGTGGAACAGACGAGAGGGGAGGAAAGTGGGTGGTGTTGAACCGTGGAACAGACGGGAGGGGAGGAAAGTGGGTGGTGTTGAACCGTGGAACAGACGAGAGGGGAGGAAAGTGGGTGGTGTTGAACCGTGGAACAGACGGGAGGGGAGGAAAGTGGGTGGTGTTGAACCGTGGAACAGACGAGAGGGGAGGAAAGTGGGTGGTGTTGAACCGTGGAACAGACGGGAGGGGAGGAAAGTGGGTGGTGTTGAACCGTGGAACAGACGAGAGGGGAGGAAAGTGGGTGGTGTTGAACCGTGGAACAGACGGGAGGGGAGGAAAGTGGATGGTGTTGAACCGTGGAACAGACGAGAGGGGAGGAAAGTGGGTGGTGTTGAACCGTGGAACAGACGGGAGGGGAGGAAAGTGGGTGGTGTTGAACCGTGGAACAGACGGGAGGGGAGGAAAGTGGGTGGTGTTGAACCGTGGAACAGACGGGAGGGGAGGAAAGTGGGTGGTGTTGAACCGAGGAACAGACGAGAGGGGAGGAAAGTGGGTGGTGTTGAACCGTGGAACAGACGAGAGGGGAGGAAAGTGGGTGGTGTTGAACCGTGGAACAGACGGGAGGGGAGGAAAGTGGGTGGTGTTGAACCGTGGAACAGACGAGAGGGGAGGAAAGTGGGTGGTGTTGAACCGTGGAACAGACGAGAGGGGAGGAAAGTGGGTGGTGTTGAACCGTCTAATAGACGGGAGGGGAGGAAAGTGGGTGGTGTTGAACCGTGGAACAGACGGGAGTGGAGGAAAGTGGGTGGTGGTGTTGAAAATGGTGTTGAACCGTGGAACAGACGGGAGGGGAGGAAAGTGGGTGGTGTTGAACCGTGGAACAGACGGGAGGGGAGGAAAGTGGGTGGTGTTGAACCGTGGAACAGACGGGAGGGGAGGAAAGTGGGTGGTGTTGAACCGTGGAACAGACGGGAGGGGAGGAAAGTGGGTGGTGTTGAACCGTGGAACAGACGAGAGGGGAGGAAAGTGGGTGGTGTTGAACCGTGGAACAGACGAGAGGGGAGGAAAGTGGGTGGTGTTGAACCGTGGAACAGACGGGAGGGGAGGAAAGTGGGTGGTGTTGAACCGTGGAACAGACGAGAGGGGAGGAAAGTGGGTGGTGTTGAACCGTGGAACAGACGGGAGGGGAGGAAAGTGGGTGGTGTTGAACCGTGGAACAGACGAGAGGGGAGGAAAGTGGGTGGTGTTGAACCGTGGAACAGACGGGAGGGGAGGAAAGTGGGTGGTGTTGAACCGTGGAACAGACGAGAGGGGAGGAAAGTGGGTGGTGTTGAACCGTGGAACAGACGGGAGGGGAGGAAAGTGGGTGGTGTTGAACCGTGGAACAGACGAGAGGGGAGGAAAGTGGGTGGTGTTGAACCGTGGAACAGACGGGAGGGGAGGAAAGTGGGTGGTGTTGAACCGTGGAACAGACGAGAGGGGAGGAAAGTGGGTGGTGTTGAACCGTGGAACAGACGGGAGGGGAGGAAAGTGGATGGTGTTGAACCGTGGAACAGACGAGAGGGGAGGAAAGTGGGTGGTGTTGAACCGTGGAACAGACGGGAGGGGAGGAAAGTGGGTGGTGTTGAACCGTGGAACAGACGGGAGGGGAGGAAAGTGGGTGGTGTTGAACCGTGGAACAGACGGGAGGGGAGGAAAGTGGATGGTGTTGAACCGTGGAACAGACGGGAGGGGAGGAAAGTGGGTGGTGTTGAACCGTGGAACAGACGAGAGGGGAGGAAAGTGGGTGGTGTTGAACCGTGGAACAGACGGGAGGGGAGGAAAGTGGGTGGTGTTGAACCGTGGAACAGACGAGAGGGGAGGAAAGTGGGTGGTGTTGAACCGTGGAACAGACGAGAGGGGAGGAAAGTGGGTGGTGTTGAACCGTGGAACAGACGAGAGGGGAGGAAAGTGGGTGGTGTTGAACCGTGGAACAGACGAGAGGGGAGGAAGGTGGGTGGTGTTGAACCGTGGAACAGACGGGAGGGGAGGAAAGTGGGTGGTGTTGAACCGTGGAACAGACGGGAGGGGAGGAAAGTGGGTGGTGTTGAACCGTGGAACAGACGAGAGGGGAGGAAAGTGGGTGGTGTTGAACCGTGGAACAGACGGGAGGGGAAGAAAGTGGATGGTGTTGAACCGTGGAACAGACGGGAGGGGAAGAAAGTGGATGGTGTTGAACCGTGGAACAGACGGGAGGGGAAGAAAGTGGATGGTGTTGAATCGTGGAACAGACGGGAGGGGAGGAAAGTGGGTGGTGTTGAACCGTGGAACAGACGGGAGGGGAGGAAAGTGGGTGGTGTTGAACCGTGGAACAGACGGGAGGGGAAGAAAGTGGATGGTGTTGAACCGTGGAACAGACGGGAGGGGAAGAAAGTGGATGGTGTTGAACCGTGGAACAGACGGGAGGGGAAGAAAGTGGGTGGTGTTGAACCGTGGAACAGACGGGAGGGGAGGAAAGTGGGTGGTGTTGAACCGTGGAACAGACGGGAGGGGAGGAAAGTGGGTGGTGTTGAACCGTGGAACAGACGGGAGGGGAGGAAAGTGGGTGGTGTTGAACCGTGGAACAGACGGGAGGGGAGGAAAGTGGGTGGTGTTGAACCGTGGAACAGACGGGAGGGGAGGAAAGTGGGTGGTGTTGAACCGTGGAACAGACGAGAGGGGAGGAAAGTGGGTGGTGTTGAACCGTGGAACAGACGAGAGGGGAGGAAAGTGGGTGGTGTTGAACCGTGGAACAGACGAGAGGGGAGGAAAGTGGGTGGTGTTGAACCGTGGAACAGACGGGAGGGGAGGAAAGTGGGTGGTGTTGAACCGTGGAACAGACGGGAGGGGAGGAAAGTGGGTGGTGTTGAACCGTGGAACAGACGGGAGGGGAGGAAAGTGGGTGGTGTTGAATCGTGGAACAGACGGGAGGGGAGGAAAGTGGGTGGTGTTGAACCGTGGAACAGACGGGAGGGGAGGAAAGTGGGTGGTGTTGAATCGTGGAACAGACGGGAGGGGAGGAAAGTGGGTGGTGTTGAACCGTGGAACAGACGGGAGGGGATGAAAGTGGATGGTGTTGAACCGTGGAACAGACGGGAGGGGAAGAAAGTGGCTGGTGTTGAACCGTGGAACAGACGGGAGGGGAAGAAAGTGGGTGGTGTTGAATCGTGGAACAGACGGGAGGGGAGGAAAGTGGGTGGTGTTGAACCGTGGAACAGACGGGAGTGGAGGAAAGTGGGTGGTGTTGAACCGTGGAACAGACGGGAGGGGAGGAAAGTGGGTGGTGTTGAACCGTGGAACAGACGAGAGGGGAGGAAAGTGGGTGGTGTTGAACCGTGGAACAGACGGGAGGGGAGGAAAGTGGGTGGTGTTGAACCGTGGAACAGACGAGAGGGGAGGAAAGTGGGTGGTGTTGAACCGTGGAACAGACGGGAGGGGAGGAAAGTGGGTGGTGTTGAACCGTGGAACAGACGAGAGGGGAGGAAAGTGGGTGGTGTTGAACCGTGGAACAGACGGGAGGGGAGGAAAGTGGGTGGTGTTGAACCGTGGAACAGACGAGAGGGGAGGAAAGTGGGTGGTGTTGAACCGTGGAACAGACGGGAGGGGAGGAAAGTGGGTGGTGTTGAACCGTGGAACAGACGAGAGGGGAGGAAAGTGGGTGGTGTTGAACCGTGGAACAGACGGGAGGGGAGGAAAGTGGATGGTGTTGAACCGTGGAACAGACGAGAGGGGAGGAAAGTGGGTGGTGTTGAACCGTGGAACAGACGGGAGGGGAGGAAAGTGGGTGGTGTTGAACCGTGGAACAGACGGGAGGGGAGGAAAGTGGGTGGTGTTGAACCGTGGAACAGACGGGAGGGGAGGAAAGTGGATGGTGTTGAACCGTGGAACAGACGGGAGGGGAGGAAAGTGGGTGGTGTTGAACCGTGGAACAGACGAGAGGGGAGGAAAGTGGGTGGTGTTGAACCGTGGAACAGACGGGAGGGGAGGAAAGTGGGTGGTGTTGAACCGTGGAACAGACGCGAGGGGAGGAAAGTGGGTGGTGTTGAACCGTGGAACAGACGAGAGGGGAGGAAAGTGGGTGGTGTTGAACCGTGGAACAGACGAGAGGGGAGGAAAGTGGGTGGTGTTGAACCGTGGAACAGACGAGAGGGGAGGAAGGTGGGTGGTGTTGAACCGTGGAACAGACGGGAGGGGAGGAAAGTGGGTGGTGTTGAACCGTGGAACAGACGGGAGGGGAGGAAAGTAGGTGGTGTTGAACCGTGGAACAGACGAGAGGGGAGGAAAGTGGGTGGTGTTGAACCGTGGAACAGACGGGAGGGGAAGAAAGTGGATGGTGTTGAACCGTGGAACAGACGGGAGGGGAAGAAAGTGGATGGTGTTGAACCGTGGAACAGACGGGAGGGGAAGAAAGTGGATGGTGTTGAATCGTGGAACAGACGGGAGGGGAGGAAAGTGGGTGGTGTTGAACCGTGGAACAGACGGGAGGGGAGGAAAGTGGGTGGTGTTGAACCGTGGAACAGACGGGAGGGGAAGAAAGTGGATGGAGTTGAACCGTGGAACAGACGGGAGGGGAAGAAAGTGGATGGTGTTGAACCGTGGAACAGACGGGAGGGGAAGAAAGTGGGTGGTGTTGAACCGTGGAACAGACGGGAGGGGAGGAAAGTGGGTGGTGTTGAACCGTGGAACAGACGGGAGGGGAGGAAAGTGGGTGGTGTTGAACCGTGGAACAGACGGGAGGGGAGGAAAGTGGGTGGTGTTGAACCGTGGAACAGACGGGAGGGGAGGAAAGTGGGTGGTGTTGAACCGTGGAACAGACGAGAGGGGAGGAAAGTGGGTGGTGTTGAACCGTGGAACAGACGAGAGGGGAGGAAAGTGGGTGGTGTTGAACCGTGGAACAGACGAGAGGGGAGGAAAGTGGGTGGTGTTGAACCGTGGAACAGACGGGAGGGGAGGAAAGTGGGTGGTGTTGAACCGTGGAACAGACGGGAGAGGAAAGTGGGTGGTGTTGAACCGTGGAACAGACGGGAGGGGAGGAAAGTGGGTGGTGTTGAACCGTGGAACAGACGGGAGGGGAGGAAAGTGGGTGGTGTTGAACCGTGGAACAGACGGGAGGGGAGGAAAGTGGGTGGTGTTGAATCGTGGAACAGACGGGAGGGGAGGAAAGTGGGTGGTGTTGAACCGTGGAACAGACGGGAGGGGAGGAAAGTGGGTGGTGTTGAATCGTGGAACAGACGGGAGGGGAGGAAAGTGGGTGGTGTTGAACCGTGGAACAGACGGGAGGGGAAGAAAGTGGATGGTGTTGAACCGTGGAACAGACGGGAGGGGAAGAAAGTGGATGGTGTTGAACCGTGGAACAGACGGGAGGGGAAGAAAGTGGATGGTGTTGAATCGTGGAACAGACGAGAGGGGAGGAAAGTGGGTGGTGTTGAACCGTGGAACAGACGGGAGGGGAGGAAAGTGGGTGGTGTTGAACCGTGGAACAGACGGGAGGGGAAGAAAGTGGATGGTGTTGAACCGTGGAACAGACGGGAGGGGAAGAAAGTGGATGGTGTTGAACCGTGGAACAGACGGGAGGGGAAGAAAGTGGATGGTGTTGAACCGTGGAACAGACGGGAGGGGAAGAAAGTGGATGGTGTTAAACCGTGGAACAGACGGGAGGGGAGGAAAGTGGATGGTGTTGAACCGTGGAACAGACGGGAGGGGAAGAAAGTGGATGGTGTTGAACCGTGGAACAGACGGGAGGGGAAGAAAGTGGATGGTGTTGAACCGTGGAACAGACGGGAGGGGAAGAAAGTGGATGGTGTTGAACCGTGGAACAGACGGGAGGGGAGGAAAGTGGGTGGTGTTGAACCATGGAACAGACGGGAGGGGAGGAAAGTGGGTGGTGTTGAGGTATCTGTGGAAACAAAACTATCATGGAACCAAACTTTTACATAGATGTGAGGCATGAGTTTTAAACGTTGCAGCAGCAAGAAGGAAGATGGAAGCAGTGGAAATGCCATGTTTGAGAGCAATATGTATTGGAAGGCTGAAATTAAGACGGTGTGATGGTTAACTTAAGGTATAATTCACAGGGCTGAGAAGGGGTTGTTGAGGTGATTTGAGCATTTAGAGAGGACGAAGCAGAATAGATTGACAAAGAGGGTTTGTAAATTTGGGATGGAAGGAAGGAGAGTAAGGGTCATCTCAGGAAGGATTGAAAGAAGAGAGTAAAGGTTTTGAGAGCTAGGAGCTTGAACATTCAACAGGCTTGTGTGTGTGTTAGATCGGAGTGGAAACGAGGGTTTTTTATGGCTTTAGGTGCTGTTGGAGTGTGAACATAACCCCTTGGTGTACAAATAAAGGACTCATGTGCAACTAATGTAACATTTTATTGTGGCAACGTTTCGGCTTGCAAGGATCCTGGAGAGTCTATCTGTGTGTGTGTGTGTGTGTGTGTGTGTGTGTGTGTGTGTGTGTGTGTGTGTGTGTGTGTGTGTGTGTGTGTGTGTGTGTGTGTACTCACCTATTTGTGGTTGCAGGGGTCGAGTCTTAGCTCCTGGCCCCGCCTCTTCACCGGTTGCTACTGGGCCCTCTCTCTCCCCGCTCCATGAGCTTTATCAAACCTCATCTTAAAACTGTGTATGGTTCCTGCCTCCACTACGTCATTTTCTAGGCTATTCCACTGCCTTACAACTCTATGACTGAAGAAATACTTCCTAATATCTCTCTGACTCATTTGTGTCTTCAACTTCCAATTGTGGCCTCTTGTTTCTGTGCCCCCTCCCTGGAGCATCCTGTCTTTGTCCACCCTGTCTATTCCACGCAGTATTTTATATGTCGTGTGTGTGTGTGTGTGTGTGTGTGTGTGTGTGTGTACTCACCTATTTGTACTCACCTATTTGTGGTTGCAGGGGTCGAGTCACAGCTCCTGGCCCCGCCTCTTCGCTGATTGCTACTAGGTCCTCTCTCTCCCTGCCCCATGAGCTCTATCATACCTCGCCTTAAAACTATGTATGGTTCCTGCCTCCACCACATCACTTTCTAGGCTATTCCATGGCCTGACTACTCTATGACTGAAGAAATACTTCCTAACATCCCTTTGATTCATCTGAGTCTTCAACTTCCAATTGTGACCTCTTGTGTCTGTGTCCCATCTCTGGAACATCCCGTCTTTGTCCACCTCGTCTATTCCGCGCAGTATTTTATATGTCGTTATCATGTCTCCCCTGACCCTCCTGGCCTCCAGTGTCGTCAGGCCGATTTCCCTCAACCTTTCTTCATAGGACAATCCCCGTAGCTCTGGGACTAGTCTTGTTGCAAACCTTTGCACTTTCTCTAATTTCTTGACGTGCTTGACTAGGTGTGGATTCCAAACTGGTGCTGCATACTCCAGTATGGGCCTGACGTAGATGGTGTACAGAGTCTTAAACGAATCCTTACTGAGGTATCGGAACGCTATCCGTAGGTTTGCCAGGCGCCCGTATGCTGCAGCAGTTATCTGATTGATGTGCGCCTCAGGAGATATGCTCGGTGTTATACTCACCCCCAGATCTTTTTCCTTTAGTGAGGTTTGCAGTCTTTGGCCATCTAAACTATATTGTGTCTGCGGTCTTCTTTGCCCTTCCCCAATCTTCATGACTTTGCATTTGGCAGGGTTAAATTCTAGGAGCCAGTTGCTGGACCAGGCTTGTAGCCTGTCCAGATCTCTTTGTAGTCCTGCCTGATCCTCGTCCGATTCGATTCTTTGTGTGTGTGTGTGTGTGTGTGTGTGTGTGTGTGTGTGTGTGTGTGTGTGTGTGATCCAGAAAGGCAGAGTAGTCCAAGAGTCATGGTATGTCACAAGTCTGTCGCTGAGTATTTCCCAGAAGATATTTAGTGTTTCACCAGTCCTGAGGTGAAATGACTCACTGATGACAAGGTCCTGCAGCCTCACCTTCAGTACTCAACACAACGTCAGATTCTGGGTTCACTCAGCTTGATGGCGTTAGTTTTGGCAACGAGTGGTGTGTTTGTGATGGGCCTAATGAGAGCAGTATAGAGGCTAAGTTTTGCGGAGGTATGTGCACTTTTGAGTTTGTATAGGCGAGTAAGAGCAGCACTTAGCAGTGATGTGTGCGTACACTCGTAGGTTGCAGTCGAGGCTGAAGTGAAGTGCCTGGTATAGGTGCTCATGAAACTGGTTCTGAATTCGACAGGGGCAGGGAGACCTCGTATATGGTGGAAATATGTAATTTTAGACTTGGCGTTTTTCCTGATGCTCTGCTTGAGTTCCCATGCGCTGATCCTTTCAACGTCGTGTTGTGTCCTGTGTGCAATGAACTTGGTGTTTCCTGAAGTGTGAGCTGTATAGTGTCTACACATGTGATGGTGATGGATGTATGGGTTCTGGTATGTCGTATGTGTAAAATATGTACAGAGAGTACACAGTCCTACGGGACTCCAGCGTGAAAAGTGAAGATTACTAATATTGGTAGAATTATCGACAGTATGCTTGGTAAAAGGACACATGTGCAAGTAACCTGACATTTTATTGCGGCCACGTTTCGCTCTCCAGGAAACGTTGCCGCATCGTACGGCCATCAAGGAAGTTACCAGAGCCCTTTAGTCATGTTGGTAAGAAGGTCAGATGAATTGCAAAGCTTGTACTTTAAGTCATCGAGCCAGACCGTGTCGAAAGTCTTCTCCACGTCCTTGGCAACGAGGGCAGTAGCACAATCTTGAACCTTTTTGATTTATATAAAGTTCAGGATGATGTTTAAAACGTCTTGTGTAGAACGTTGTCGGAAACCAAAGTGTCGGTGGGTCAGTAGGTAATTTGTTTCAAGGTAAGTACCTAGTGCTAAGTTAACAAGTCTCAAAAGTCTTCCCTGGGATTTCTAGCAGGCATAATTATAGGCCTGTGGGTTCTTCGGGTTGGTCAAATCTTTAGTCGGGTGTGGGAGGGAAGCCGTAGCAGACTTTAGGAGAGTGGGAAACTAACCAGAAGCAAGAGGCGTTGAATACATTAGTGAGAGCAATAGCAACAGTATGGAAGGTGTCTTAAGTAAAAAGTGAGATAGACCAGATTCACCAAGTGTTTTACAGAGAAGGGACTTGACGTACGTTGTGTGAAAGGAGTGTGGAGAAGAATGTCCAGGGTAATGATAGGGTCGTGTGCGGAGATATGGCTGTGGTCCTTGATCCAGTGTGTATTGTATACGTTGTAGTGTAGCTGGGTCTGGTGGATATGGGAGGAATAAAGTTTCCCAGATGTCCTCGAAAATGCGTACAGCCTCTGCTGGGTCAAAAGATGTGTCTACCATGAATATGTTGGAATTACGTTATGTTTGCGGTTCCCATGACTTTTCGGACGATAGCCTGTGCCACTTTTGGTCCTCCTCGAGGCTGTGGATGATATGTATCCGAGGGATACAGAGGTGTCATCGTATTTTGGCAGAATCTGTGGAACCTTGGTAATTGATACCGACAAATTGGTTTAAAACGACACGTGAACAAACACTCGGACCTTTATTAGAAAACGTTTCGGTCCTGTGTTGGTTAGAGAGAAAGTGGTGAGGGAAGCAGAGGTCCTTCTGGACAAGCAGAAGGAATAACGTACCTCGTAGTGTCTCATGGGCACTGATTTTTCAGCAGTTTAGGTGATGAGTGTTGTATGGCGTTCACGTGTCTGTAATGGAGTTGATGTCGTAGTTGTGTGTGAGATCAGTGTGATCGAGGTGTTTGAAAGTTGTGAATAAATTTTTAGAAAACCGATATGTTGATAAATGAGACACGTGCAATATTTGGTTATCTTTATGCTGGAAACGTTTCGCCAGTCAGTTCCCCTCAAGGAAGGTTCCTTGATGTTGGTGAGGGGCTCTTGATTTAGGGAATTGGATCTGTGCCCCAGTTCCCCGAATTAAGCCTGAATGCCTTCCACATCCCCCCCCCCCAGGCGCTGTATAATCCTCCGGGTTTAGCGCTTCCTCCTTGATTATAATAATAATAATCGCCAGTCAGTTGCTTCTTCAGTCAGTACAGAGGAAGATAGAAGAGGAGGAGTTTGAGGTAATCAGTCCCTCAGCCTGGAGTCAATGTTATGAGTCTTGAGGGACTAATTCCCTCAAACTAAGAGATATGAAATATTGAAGGTGACTTTTAGCTCTGTTGCTAATGGTTCGGGTTTTCTCTAGCTGTGTAGTTGAATTTATTATTAAAGATTCGCCTGTATTCTCCCGGCCCGGGCCTTTTCCAAGTGGTGGCCTGGCTTTGGCTCCCTGTCTTGGGAGTGTCTGAGACCTAAGTCTCCCAAAGGAGGAGGCACAAGTACCTCCTCATCTTTGGGAGCAACTGTCCCCAAGCCTTGCCACAAGCTAGGCCTAGGTGGCCCGGTGGTCTGGTGGCTAAAGCTCCCGCTTCACACACGGAGGGCCCGGGTTCGATTCCCGGCGGGTGGAAATTCCGACACGTTTCCTTACACCTATTGTCCTGTTCACCTAGCAGCAAATAGGTACCTGGGTGTTAGTCGACTGGTGTGGGTCGCATCCTGGGGGACAAGATTAAGGACCCCAATGGAAATAAGTTAGACAGTCCTCGATGACGCACTGACTTTCTTGGGTTATCCTGGGTGGCTAACCCTCCGGGGTTAAAAATCCGAACGAAATCTTATCTTATCTTATCTTATCTCTGGTCTGCCATCCCCGCCCCAAGGGGGCTAATGGGAATGACAGTCTTGTGAGCTGCAGGCTCTGGCTCAGGCACCTACCCTACCCTAGAAGGGCTGGGCATGGTGTCGATGTTTAGTTGAATGCAAAATACATTAATAATATATTTGAAACAGAGGTAATATAATGACTTTTGTAATTTGATGTAATTGTCATTTGAGTGAATCGCTTATCACTAAGTAAATATTACAATACATTAATTATTTACAGCATTATTAAAGGTTAAGAGGAGATTATGTGTGGTAATAAAAGTTTTATGTTTCAGGCTTGTGTTAAGTTTGACTGGCAGTAACCTGGTGTTAGCCATGGTGGTTCTTCCTGGGATAATGATATCTCTGATGGTGGGTCCTGCCACCCACACTCCTCCTCTCCCTCCATCACACATACACTCCAGCAACCACTCCACACTCTCCAACAACCACTCCACACTCTCCAACAACCACTCCACACTCTCCAACAACCACTCTACACACTATAACAGTGCCATACATAATGGCGCCACTTCTCCAGCACCAGAAAATCTATCTAGCCACCAATTACGCCCAAACAACAATCATAAAGAACAAAATTATACAGACGGAAAGACAAAGGATAGTGGTCCTGGAATAAAAGTAGAGAGAGATAAAGGCCAAGGTGAGCAGGAGACTGTCAGCAGGAGGCAGGAGGTGGAGTTACTAGCAGAGCAGCTGCTGGAGTGGGCAGCCTCAGATGCCCTGTGTCAGGGGACAGCTTTCTTCACCAATTTGGTGACCTCTGCCTCGGCCATCACTGTGGCTGTCATTGCTTTAGACAGGTAAGCATGTTTCTGTACGAAATTTTAAGTTTTTGAGGGGAAGGTGGGGGGGGGGGGAAGGTTGGTTATAAAGATTTCTTGATCCAAGGAATTAGAGCTGCCCTCCCCTTCCTTGGATCAAATCTGCTTACCTCCTATTCCGTAGGCATTGTATGACCCCTACATACTCAGCTCTTACCCTTGGATATAATAATAAATAATAATAAAAATTATTTTGATTTCAAGTTAAATATAAGTTTTATATGTTAATGGTTCACAAAACCTACAAGTTGATGAATAAGACATGTTTATTGTTATATGATGGAGACATTTTGCCAACCTTGGGCTATTATCAGTCTGATGTAGAGAATAATACTGTGGATGGTGGAAAAATGTTGATACTGGGAGATGATCAGTCCCTCATCCTTGACGAGTTTCTTATGGAATAGTACTGTAACAATAATAATAATATAATAATAATGTTTATTTCTGCATGTTACAACATATACAGACCATAGTTGACATCAGTGACATACAATATAATAAGCTCCCCTGGTTATGCAGAGCATAATACAAGTAGTAGTAGTTTGAGGTGATAATAAGTCAATTAATCTATTTCCACATGATACATCTTTTGTATAAAAGTGAGTAACATTACATCTCTCGCATGAAAAGCCCTTTAGTTAAACAGAATATTTCTGATAAGTTTAAACCTAACTTACATCAAGAAGACCTTTATTATTTTACATACTTGTATATAAGATTGATTTTCACAATAAAATAGACGAGTCCCTCATCCTTGATGAACCTGAGACAATGAAAGATGTGAAGTGGAAGAGTAGTCTGAGGTGATCACCATTGTTCTGCATGTCAAACTGCTATCTCCTGTATTATTCTCTGTATTGGATTAATAAAGCCACTGGTTGACGAGATGTGCATACAGTAGATATCTAAGTATTATACATGTCTTATTCGCCTTAAATATGAGTTACCTGGAGTTTACCTGGAGAGAGTTTCGGGGGTCAACGCCCCCGCGGCCCGGTCCGTGACCAGGCCTCCTGGTGGATCAGCGCCTGATCAACCAGGCTGTTGCTGCTGGCTGCACGCAAACCAACGTACGAGCCACAGCCCGGCTGATCAGGAACTGACTTTAGGTGCTTGTCCAGTGCCAGCTTGAAGACTGCCAGGGGTCTGTTGGTAATCCCCCTTATGTGTGCTGGGAGGCAGTTGAACAGTCTCGGGCCCCTGACACTTATTGTATGGTCTCTTAACGTGCTAGTGACACCCCTGCTTTTCATTGGGGGGATGGTGCATCGTCTGCCAAGTCTTTTGCTTTCGTAGTGAGTGATTTTCGTGTGCAAGTTCGGTACTAGTCCCTCTAGGATTTTCCAGGTGTATATAATCATGTATCTCTCCCTCCTGCGTTCCAGGGAATACAGGTTTAGAAACCTCAAGCGCTCCCAGTAATTGAGGTGTTTTATCTCCGTTATGCGCGCCGTGAAAGTTCTCTGTACATTTTCTAGGTCGGCAATTTCACCTGCCTTGAAAGGTGCTGTTAGAGTGCAGCAATATTCCAGCCTAGATAGAACAAGTGACCTGAAGAGTGTCATCATGGGCTTGGCCTCCCTAGTTTTGAAGGTTCTCATTATCCATCCTGTCATTTTCCTAGCAGATGCGATTGATACAATGTTATGGTCCTTGAAGGTGAGATCCTCCGACATAATCACTCCCAGGTCTTTGACGTTGGTGTTTCGCTCTATTTTGTGGCCAGAATTTGTTTTGTACTCTGATGAAGATTTAATTTCCTCATGTTTACCATATCTGAGTAATTGAAATTTCTCATCGTTGAACTTCATATTGTTTTCTGCAGCCCACTGAAAGATTTGGTTGATGTCCGCCTGGAGCCTTGCAGTGTCTGCAATGGAAGACACTGTCATGCAGATTCGGGTGTCATCTGCAAAGGAAGACACGGTGCTGTGGCTGACATCCTTGTCTATGTCGGATATGAGGATGAGGAACAAGATGGGAGCTAGTACTGTGCCTTGTGGAACAGAGCTTTTCACCGTAGCTGCCTCGGACTTTACTCTGTTGACGACTACTCTCTGTGTTCTGTTAGTGAGGAAATTATAGATCCATCGACCGACTTTTCCTGTTATTCCTTTAGCGCGCATTTTGTGCGCTATTACGCCATGGTCACACTTGTCAAAGGCTTTTGCAAAGTCTGTATATATTACATCTGCATTCTTTTTGTCTTCTAGTGCATTTAGGACCTTGTCGTAGTGATCCAGTAGTTGAGACAGACAGGAGCGACCTGTTCTAAACCCATGTTGCCCTGGGTTGTGTAACTGATGGGTTTCTAGATGGGTGGTGATCTTGCTTCTTAGGACCCTTTCAAAGATTTTTATGATATGGGATGTTAGTGCTATTGGTCTGTAGTTCTTTGCTGTTGCTTTACTGCCCCCTTTGTGGAGTGGGGCTATGTCTGTTGTTTTTAGTAACTGAGGGACGACCCCCGTGTCCATGCTCCCTCTCCATAGGATGGAAAAGGCTCGTGATAGGGGCTTCTTGCAGTTCTTGATGAACACAGAGTTCCATGAGTCTGGCCCTGGGGCAGAGTGCATGGGCATGTCATTTATCGCCTGTTCGAAGTCATTTGGCGTCAGGATAACATCGGATAGGCTTGTGTTAATCAAATTTTGTGGCTCTCTCATAAAAAATTCATTTTGATCTTCGACTCTCAGTCTGGTTAGCGGCTTGCTAAAAACTGAGTCATATTGGGACTTGAGTAGCTCACTCATTTCCTTGCTGTCATCTGTGTAGGACCCATCTTGTTTAAGTAGGGGCCCAATACTGGGCGTTGTGAAAGTTAAGACACATGTGCAACATCTGGATATCTTTATTGTAGACGTTTCGCCATCCAGTGGCTTTATCAATACAGATTCTAGGACATAATAGGAAGACAGTAGAACTATATACAAAAGATGAGGTAATCAGTCCCTCGGCCTTGGAGTTAGTGTTCACAGCATCGTTGTGGAGGAGAGTCTGGAGCAAAGGCAAGAAGACTGGCGTTTATATAAGCGTCAGTGGAAGGGACGGGCAGCAGACGAGGGCAGTCACTGGTAGGCGGGATTCCCCAGTGGAAGTAGGTCCTTCCCAAAGAGATGGGTTAGTTGCAGCAGCCGTGAAGAAGGTCTTGTAGATGTCCTCTGAACCAAGATTCCATGATGTTGCAGTGTCTGACAAGTTGTGCAAGAAAGGTATAAAATACCGACAATATGAAAGTTAAGACACATGTGCAACATCTGGATATCTTTATTGTAGACGTTTCGCCATCCAGTGGCTTTATCAATACAGATTCTAGGACATAATAGGAAGACAGTAGAACTATATACAAAAGATGAGGTAATCAGTCCCTCGGCCTTGGAGTTAGTGTTCACAGCATCGTTGTGGAGGAGAGTCTGGAGCAAAGGCAAGAAGACTGGCGTTTATATAAGCGTCAGTGGAAGGGACGGGCAGCAGACGAGGGCAGTCACTGGTAGGCGGGATTCCCCAGTGGAAGTAGGTCCTTCCCAAAGAGATGGGTTAGTTGCAGCAGCCGTGAAGAAGGTCTTGTAGATGTCCTCTGAACCAAGATTCCATGATGTTGCAGTGTCTGACAAGTTGTGCAAGAAAGGTATAAAATACCGACAATATGAAAGTTAAGACACATGTGCAACATCTGGATATCTTTATTGTAGACGTTTCGCCATCCAGTGGCTTTATCAATACAGATTCTAGGACATAATAGGAAGACAGTAGAACTATATACAAAAGATGAGGTAATCAGTCCCTCGGCCTTGGAGTTAGTGTTCACAGCATCGTTGTGGAGGAGAGTCTGGAGCAAAGGCAAGAAGACTGGCGTTTATATAAGCGTCAGTGGAAGGGACGGGCAGCAGACGAGGGCAGTCACTGGTAGGCGGGATTCCCCAGTGGAAGTAGGTCCTTCCCAAAGAGATGGGTTAGTTGCAGCAGCCGTGAAGAAGGTCTTGTAGATGTCCTCTGAACCAAGATTCCATGATGTTGCAGTGTCTGACAAGTTGTGCAAGAAAGGTATAAAATACCGACAATATGAAAGTTAAGACACATGTGCAACATCTGGATATCTTTATTGTAGACGTTTCGCCATCCAGTGGCTTTATCAATACAGATTCTAGGACATAATAGGAAGACAGTAGAACTATATACAAAAGATGAGGTAATCAGTCCCTCGGCCTTGGAGTTAGTGTTCACAGCATCGTTGTGGAGGAGAGTCTGGAGCAAAGGCAAGAAGACTGGCGTTTATATAAGCGTCAGTGGAAGGGACGGGCAGCAGACGAGGGCAGTCACTGGTAGGCGGGATTCCCCAGTGGAAGTAGGTCCTTCCCAAAGAGATGGGTTAGTTGCAGCAGCCGTGAAGAAGGTCTTGTAGATGTCCTCTGAACCAAGATTCCATGATGTTGCAGTGTCTGACAAGTTGTGCAAGAAAGGTATAAAATACCGACAATATGAAAGTTAAGACACATGTGCAACATCTGGATATCTTTATTGTAGACGTTTCGCCATCCAGTGGCTTTATCAATACAGATTCTAGGACATAATAGGAAGACAGTAGAACTATATACAAAAGATGAGGTAATCAGTCCCTCGGCCTTGGAGTTAGTGTTCACAGCATCGTTGTGGAGGAGAGTCTGGAGCAAAGGCAAGAAGACTGGCGTTTATATAAGCGTCAGTGGAAGGGACGGGCAGCAGACGAGGGCAGTCACTGGTAGGCGGGATTCCCCAGTGGAAGTAGGTCCTTCCCAAAGAGATGGGTTAGTTGCAGCAGCCGTGAAGAAGGTCTTGTAGATGTCCTCTGAACCAAGATTCCATGATGTTGCAGTGTCTGACAAGTTGTGCAAGAAAGGTATAAAATACCGACAATATGAAAGTTAAGACACATGTGCAACATCTGGATATCTTTATTGTAGACGTTTCGCCATCCAGTGGCTTTATCAATACAGATTCTAGGACATAATAGGAAGACAGTAGAACTATATACAAAAGATGAGGTAATCAGTCCCTCGGCCTTGGAGTTAGTGTTCACAGCCAGTCTTCTTGCCTTTTCTCCAGACTCTCCTCCACAACGATGCTGTGAACACTAACTCCAAGGCCGAGGGACTGATTACCTCATCTTTTGTATATAGTTCTATATATAGTTTGTTGAAAAAAAATAATTTAAGTTTTGAGTCCCTTGCACAGTACAGTATTCTCTTCTTCTTCAGGATCACTAACCATATTGTTTTAGCATGAATATAATGTTATTACAGATACTTAGCAATTGTTCGTCCTATGGTTTATGGGTTGATGGTGACTGGGAACCGCTGCTTGCTGATGTTAGCCTGGTGTTGGGTTCAAGCTCTTCTCACTGCTCTACCACCATTACTGGGATGGGCCAGGTATGTACATTTCTTATCTCTACAACTAAAAACTCTTCTTAGGTGTTAGGTCAATTAAATGAAGTTGAAACTGTTTACATAAGTAAATACAGTAATAAGTCTAGACTTTGGGTACTTAAATTACAACTGTCTTTTCAAAATTATCCTGAGGGCATGCTCGTTATACCTGTTAGTTTAATATCTTCATTATGCACCCCATACCCATCCTGTGGGCAGTTGCCTCTTATGGCCACATATGAAAGTACATTTTTATTTAAATTTAACCTAGGATAATCCAATAAAATAAATGTAACTTATTTCCATTGGTGTTTAATTTATATAGTTAAACATATATACATGCCATCAGTTATACTAAAATGAATATATCAGATCAGTAAATCACATTAACCTTCAACCTTTATCATGCAAGTATTATTATTATTTTTTTTCCTTGTGACATTTATTATCCTGCCTGTCCAGTCACATATCCTTTGCACGGTTGAATCCTTTGCACGGTTGAATCCTTTGCACGGTTGAATATAGTATTTCAGTGTACATGTATTATGAATTCAAAAAATTGTTTACTATTACAGTGGTACCTCGGTACACAACCTTAATTCGTTCCAGAAGGCTGTTCATGTGCCGATCTGTTCAAGTACCAAACGAATTTATTCCCATAAGGAATAATGTAAAGTAGATTAATCCATTTCAGACCCCCAAAAATACACTTACAAAAACACTTACAATGAGGCCTGGTCTCAGACCGGGCCGCGGGGGCGTTGACCCCCGGAACTCTCTCCAGGTAAACTCCAGGTAATGATGTACTTGCATAATTGTTTGACTTGGGAGCTTGTCGTATACCGAGGTACCACTGTACTACATGTATAAATTTGTGTTTTTATACTTTTATCTTGTGATTGCTACCTTTGCTTTACCCATAAGCCATAACTAGCTCCACAGCTGTGTAAGTTTTCATAGCATTAAATAGTCTATGTCTTGGTTTAAGCATTGTCCAAACTTCTGTGCATATCATAAACTTGCCATAGAATTGTAATGCTTGTGTATAATTTTTCGGGAAATAAAGTAGCAGCTTCAGTTCGTCGACAATCATCAGTCATCCATTGTCAGTCATTTATCATCGTTCATTCATCATCAATTGTTTATCACACAAATAACTAGAGAAAAGCATTTAGAATACTGCTTTAATATCTAGGAATTATTAAGTAGTAGTGTAAATATAGGTTATATACAGGAGGGGAGAGTGGTTGAAAAAGTGGAATGAGTTGGATGAGGATGTGATACCTGGAGTATACCTGGAGAGGGTTTCAGGCATCAATGCCCCCACAGCCCAGTCTGTGATGGAGGCAAATTCAGTACACAGTTTTAAAATTAGTTATAATAATGTCCAGAAAGCATTAACACTTTTCACAGTAGTGTAGAGGGCAGGATCATGAGCTGAAGCTTAAGCCCAGTGAATCACAAAGTTAGTACAAATTGGTAAGTGCCTCTCTTGTGTACATGTTTAGTACCTTTATAGTTAAGAATGGGTGTAGCTAGCTTATGGATTTTTTTATATAGTATTTCTTTAACCATATATTGTAATTAATATTACAGTAGTTGAAAGTATATTTTTCTTTTAATAATTTTCTTGAGGCTAAAAGTCTGTGTGATTCTATATAGTTTACTATGGCAGTGAATCTCATTATAATTTGTATAGCACATTAATACTGATCGAAACATTAAATTATTCACCGAAGTTCTTTCCACTAGTTAGTGTATTAATGACTAACTAGAATTTAATTCATAGCATGAATAGTGCTAATTATACCTAGAATTAAATGTTGCCTTCATACTGAGAATTCTAGACATTATCTTCATTATGACATGACAAGTAATGTAGAAGTGTAGTTGAACACAGACATTTTGACAAAGGCAGCATGCATGTTCAAATGGGAATCCTCATTATCATAAACTTTTAATCATAAACTATTAATCATAGAATTGATGAGGGAAAAAAAGGTGAGTGGTGCGTTGAGGTATATGTAGAGTCAAAAAACGTTATCTATGGAGGCAAAGAAGGGAATGTATGAAAGTATAGTAGTACCAACACTCTTATATGGGTGTGAAGCTTGGGTTGTAAATGCAGCAGCGAGGAGACGGTTGGAGGCAGTGGAGATGTCCTGTCTAAGGGCAATGTGTGGTGTAAATATTATGCAGAAAATTCAGAGTGTGGAAATTAGGAAAAGGTGTGGAGTTAATAAAAGTATTATTCAGAGGGCAAAAGAGGGGTTGTTGAGGTGGTTTGGTCATTTACAGAGAATGGATCAAAGTAGAATGACATGGAAAGCATATAAATCTATAGGGGAAGGAAGGCGGGGTAGGGGTCGTCCTTGAAAGAGTTGGAGAGAGGGGGTAAAGGAGGTTTTGTGGGCGAGGGGCTTGGACTTCCAGCAAGCGTGCGTGAGCGTGTTAGGTAGGAGTGAATAGAGACGAGTGGTACTTGGGACCTGACGATCTGTTGGAGTGTGAGCAGGGTAATATTTAGTGAAGGGATTCAAGGAAACCGGTTATTTTCATATAGTCGGACTTGAGTTTTGGAAATGGGAAGTACAGTGCCTGCACTTTAAAGGAGGGGTTTGGGATATTGGCAGTTTAGAGGGATATGTTGTGTATCTTTATATGTATATGCTTCTAAACTTGTATTCTGAGCACCTCTGCAAAAAGTGATAATGTGTGAGTGAGGTGAAAGTGTTGAATGATGATGAAAGTATTTTCTTTTTGGGGATTTTCTTTCTTTTTTGGGTCACCCTGCCTCGGTGGGAGATGACTGACTTGTTGAAAAAAAAAACAACATATATATATACAGTTAAGTCTGAGTTTCCTCAATTCATATCAAAGTTGCAATAAGACATTTTTCCTCTTATTTTTGCAGGTATAAGAGCCATGGTGCAGAGGCACAGTGTAGCATAGCTTGGTCAGGTTCCCCATCTTACACTGCTGTTTGGGTCATCAGTGTCTTCCTCATTCCTGTTATTATTATGCTTATATGTTACTACTACATTCTTCAGGTTATTATCATCATTGTTGCTATAATTAAGTTGGATATTATGAGCTAATATTGTTCTTAATACATTAATAAAATACTGTATCAGTTTGTCTGGGTGAAACCATGTCATTTTATTGAAATAATAAGAAGTGTGCTACTTATATTAGGAAAAATAAGCCAGTGTATTAAGCAGTATAAAACATTGCATAAAAAATGGGATGAAATAAGTTTTGGTGGTTTTTTAACTGACCTGGAGTTGATCCTTAATAGTACAGGTTTAAAAATATCTTTGTAGTGCTAGTCTTAGAAAAATTTATTATAGTAAAATGCTTAATTTATTTTTGTATACAGTACAATAAGACTAAATACTGTTTTCTAGAATAATTGAAAGTTTTGTGCTAATATGTATAACCACTACAATGAGCTCTATCAATAATAGTAATGCAAAATTAAAATTGAGGTTTTTAATTTAGATTTTTTTTTTTTGTTCATAGTATGATATAATGAAATTTTCTGCCACCATTCTGTTGCAGGTGGCACGCAATAAATGCAGACAGATTCATGTAGGAAAAGTATTGGGGTCCATCTCCTCTCCCATCACTCCAGAGCCTTCCTCCGTCTGTCTGGATGACACTTGTCTCCCACGTGTTTCGAAGCCTCCGCTGGAAAATGGATCAAGTATTCCACTACAGGGTAGATTAAATCTTCTTCTGGAGAGTAGGTTAAGCGTTCCTTTACAAAATGGATCAGGCCTGTCTCTAGAGCACAAATCCAGCCACCCTTTGATAAATGGTACAGGACATCTGCAGATTCCAAACTCTGGTGTGTCTGAGGGCCTGGGTGCTCTTACTAGTCAAGATATACCTTGTCGAAGTCGCAGTGTCACTCTCATGAACAGGGTAAGTGTATTACTTCTTAATGTTTGCTATTTTTTTTTTGTGTAGTTGTTTCCAGTTGTTTGACTCATTTTGTTTGTGGTGCAAATTGAGGCCGAAAGTGCCGTGTATTGCAGATCAGTGAAGCTGGTACGGCGTCGTTTGCACCCAAAAGGAAACTGGCAGACTTTGGGAGGTCACTATCATTCTGTCAGGTGAGCCAAAGAGTGCAGCTGTACAGTACAGTGCATAATACTGAAAGCATGACTATCTGCAGAGGCTTTTTGATATAGCAAGCGATGGGATCAGTTTTTTCTGTAGATTGTGATATTTAAAAAAAAAAATATGACAAAGAAAAATTAACAGAAACATGTGCCTGCTTTCATGCATTTGCACACATCCTTAGAGGAAGATGTGTGTAAATGCATGAGTGCTCGTTGGTGCTTGTTGATTTTTTTCCACGTGGTATTTTTTCGTGTTTATAGTCGAGCATTTTATAGTTGTTTCTTCCCATTATAATAGGTATATTTTCTGTTAATATTTTTTCAATAATGCTTACCTGCTCTTGGCACTATGAGAAGCACCTCCAGTTAACCATCTTTTTAATATATTGTATGCCTTAGTTATTTCTTTATTTAGAAGCCCTAATATGTAATTTTAATTCTTTAGCTTTTCTTTTTTTTTTTTTAAACAAGTCGGCTGTCTCCCACCGAGGCAGAGTGACCCAAAAAGAAAGAAAAAATCCCCAAAAAGAAAATACTTTCATCATCATTCAACACCTTCACCTCACTCATACATAATCACTGTTTTTGTAGAGGTGCTCAGAATACAACAGTTTAGAAGTACTGTATATACGTATAAAGATACACAACATATCCCTCCAAACTGCCAATATCCCAAACCCCTCCTTTAAAGTGCAGGCATTGTACTTCCCATTTCCAGGACTCGAGTCTGGCTATATAAAATAACCGGTTTCCCTGAATCCCTTCACTAAATATTACCCTGCTCACACTCAAACTGCTCATCAGGTCCCAAATACCATTCGTCTCCATTCACTCCAATCTAACACGCTCACGCACACTTGCTGAAAGTCCAAGCCTCTCGCCCACAAAACCTCCTTTACCCCCTCCCTCCAACCTTTTTGAGGATGACCCCTACCCTGCCTTCCTTCCCCTACAGATTTATGTGCTCTCCATGTCATTCATTCTCTCTAAATGACCAAATCACCTCAACAACCCCTCTTCAGCCCTTTGACTAATACAGTGGACCCCCACTTTACGATCAGCTCCTAATGCGACCAATTATGTAAGTGTATTTATGTAAGTGCGTTTGTACGTGTATGTTTGGGGGTCTGAAATGGACTAATCTAATTCACAATATTCCTTATGGGAACAAATTCGTTCAGTAATGGCACCTGAACATACTTCTGGAATGAAATAATATCGTAAACCGGGGGTCCAGTGTACTTTTATTAACTCCACACCTTCTCCTAGCTTGTATTAGAAAAATCAATTCTGTTTGTCTGTTTGTATGTGGTGTAAATCATTAGCATAAAGTACTGTACCCCCCTACTTGTTATTCACAAACTTTGCATTCACAGATTCAGTTATCCGTGTGTTTTGTTTTGCATCATGTTATCCATTATCTTCTGTAATCAAAGTAAGAGTTGAACTTAATCTTGTATAAGTCATTATACAAATTCGGGTCATAAAAGTTACTTAAGTGTGAGAAAGTTAGAGTAAGGTACCACTTACACAAGAACTCGGTAATTATTTTTCACACCTAAACTAAGTATAAGAGGAGTATCAAGCTCAGTTTTTTAAGTCCTGCAGATTATAAGAGGTGATTAGATGGGGTACAGTACTGCATATGTAAGTAGTAAGGCTTGGCTTTTAACTAGTAGCTGTATATAGTTGTATAGTTCTGTATGTGTACAGTATTACAGTACTTTTCTATTCAAAAAGTGTAATTCTTTGCATGTTTTGAACTGCATGACAAATAACATATATATACTACATTGCCTTGCATCTCATTGATATATACATGGTACCTTAATAATCTGGTACAGTTTCTATAAATGATGGTACTAACATTTTCTTTGTATTTGTGGAAGCAGCCACAGACTGTTCGACCATGCTTGCGACGGGCACAGAGTAGTATCTCCATGCGACCATCAACAGCAAGGAAGAAATTGAGCCTGGGAGGCCGCAAACCTTCATGGAGCTGGGAAGCTTCGCCGGCCAAAGGATTTAGGTAAGATTAAACATTTTTTCTTAGAATACAGTGTGTTTTGAAATGAGATGAGCTCGTGCTGTCATCTTCGTGGTTCAATTTGTCAGGCAGTTTATCAGTTTCCAACACTTACTATTATTTCTTAGATTTTGTTTCAGAGTACCACTGTCATGTTTATGAAGACAACTTTATAATGCAGTATCCTTATTTTGCACTGTCTTTTATGTAAATTTACACTTCTGACTTCTTTTTCTTCATGTTAATGGTGCTAGGAAATTTAGATTTTTTTGTATTGTAAGCTTTTATGATCTTGCATCTGGTTTTCATCTCACTTGTTTCTACTACCATGATCAGCCAGGGCAGTTAGTGTTTTCAGTCTTGGCAGCTCAAATTTTTAGGTCTGGGACCTCTTTTTTTAGGGAACACCATGCTATCACTGTGTATTTAAATTTTGACCAAACATACACTGTGAGCATCAATTCTTGTAGAATTTTCCCATGCATATATGGGAAGGGCAATTTAAAGTTTGCCAGTGTAGTTTAAGTGTCTCACCATTACATTTGCTGATCTTCTGGTAACAATGTTTAGGGCATAATGACATTAGCTTGTTGGACTATGTATTGGTAGCTAAAAGGCTGATGGGTAGACTTCCGAATGTGCATGTTTATAGAGGGGCAGCAAACATATCACATCATTATTTAGTTGTAGCTGCAGTGAGCCTAAGAGGTAGATGGGTTACAAGGAGAATAGCAACAATGAGCAAGAGATACATGAAGTTTATAAATTAAAGGATGAGATAGTGTAAAATTCATACGACAAATGGGAGAAAGATGGGATAGCGAGTGTATAGGTGATGAGAAGGTTGGAGAGGTATGGGAGAGATTTAAGAATGCAGTGTTAGTGTTCAGCAGAAGTTTGTGGATATAGGGGAGTGGGTGCAGGAGGAAAGAGGAGCAGTTGGTATAAAGAAGTAAAGGGAGTGGTAAGGAAGAAAAAGTTAGCATATGAGAGGGTTTTTACAAAGCAGAAGTGATATAAGGAGGGTGGAGGGTATAGAGTGTAAAAGAGAGGTTTACAGTGTAAAGGGAAAATAAATGAGAGTTGAGAAGTCTAGGGAATGAATTGATCTGACAGTTATAAACAGAATAAGGCAGTTAAATGTTGAAGAAAGAGAGGCAGTGATTTCATGTATTGGCCAGGGAGGTTTAACATCCTTTAGGAGTAAGGAAGAGCCAGATATGAGTGTGGTGGAGTTGTGTGAAACAGTAGTTAAAATGAAAGAGAGTAAAACAGCTGGGAATGATGGGATCATGACAGAAATGTTAAAAGTAGGTGGGAAAATAGTTTTGGAATGGTTGGTACTTTTGTTCAGTAAATGTATGGAAGAGGGGAAGGTACTTTAGGGAATGACAGAGAGTATGCATAGTTCCTTTGTATAAAGGAAAGAGGGACAAAAGAATGTAAAAATTTTAGGGCAATAAGTATGTTGAGTATACCAGGTAAAGTGTATGGTAGCATTATTATTGAGAGAATGAAGGGTAAGACGGAGATTAAGATTGCTTGTTTAAAGTGCCAGAGAGGACAGATACAAAAAGGTATATACCATAAATAAGTATATCTGTATATAACTTTAAGACCTTTAACCCTTTGAGGGTCGACAGGCCCTCTCCGAAACTCGTTCTCAGGGTCGGCCAAATTTAAAAAAAAAAAAAATTATTTTCTCTTATGAAAAGATAGAGAATCTTTTCCCGATCATAAAGACACCAAAAGTTTGAAATTTGATAGAAAACTTACGGAATTATGCTCTCGCAAAGTTAGCGGTCTCGGCGATGTTTACGCATCGGCGATTTTGCCCACTTTGAGCCCCATTTTCGGCCAATTTCACTGTACTAGTCGACAAAAAACATGAATATTTCGCTAGAACTCCATTTTTTCTATCGAATGGATGCAAGAAACCACTCATTTATGAAATTCAACTATCCAGTACAGTGGTCAGAATTTAGCAATTTTGCCAATTTCACACAAATTTCAAAAGATGCCAATTTCGGAATAGGGTCCAGAATAAACAAGAAAGACATTCCTGGCACTAAAATGACATTTCCTCTAGTCATTAGTCATGTCTCAATTCCCCTCTTATATTCTTTTGCTTTCCACTTTGAATTTTTATTTTCACAAAAAATATAAGATTTACTGTTATGCAGACTACTGCATTAGTGTAAAAAATGGTATAAATATTATTGGTGCACTTGTGAAAGAATATTAGACTCACCAGTTGACGTGTATTGCACGCTTGGCACGATTTGTTTACTTTTGAAGTTTGGTAAAAATCGAACATTTCTGCTACTTTGAGCTCAATTTCAAGGCACCTTTCTTTGTAAAACCAGTCAAAATCATCTCAATTTCTGTAATATGTCTTCCATTCTATAAAATGAGACCAAGAAAACTAGAATACAACAATAAATACCATACGAAAATACACTGCAAAGTCGCTGATTTATTCAAAAAAAATGGTCAAAGTTTTTTTTTTCTCATTATGCACTGTGTGCTGCAGGATTTTTTTTAGACTGTGCACACTGACCACATAGACCCATTCTTTCATATGAAGGCCTACCAGTTTTCTCCCACTAGATTTGAGGCCGCTAGAATTTATGAGTACTAGTACGTCAAAAACCCCTACGCGTAAAACGTACTAGTACGACGAAAACCCTCAAAGGGTTAAAAGTAATATACGATTTCCCTCGCCTAACAAACTCAGAGTTTCAAATATTTACACTTATGAATGGATCATAACCATCCTTCGTTATTGATTTTTATAGGAAAATAGGTTTGTTATCAGCAACATGTTCATAAGTTGGAAAACCAGGAACACAACTTTTTCACAAATTAAGGATCATATACTATATTATCAATTCACCTTTGTTTTGCATTATAATGATGATGTATGATAAATGTGACATTTGTGCAACATTTGGACATCTTTAATCCAGAATGTTGCACAGGTGTCTCATTTATCAACTTGTTGGTTTTGTAAACCATTTATTCACATGTTTTCATTTTTGTACAGGACAGTTTGTGTGGTGGTTGGGACTCATGTATTCACTTGGGCTCCATACTCTGCCTTGGCTATAGCAGAGGCTATACTGGGTCAGGAATATTCCTCTCATATCCCTCACTGGGTCACGGTTAGTGTCACTTGATCAACCTCTTCAATTAGCTGGTGTGAATGGCTACATTGGTACTATACAGATGCTCCTTGCTTTACACTGGTTCAGCTTATGATATTTTGACTTTATAATGGTGTTATAGTGGTGCACATTTGTACTTTACATATACTGATAGGATAAACTTGTATTCATTTATTTACTTTTCAATAATGGTATTTAGTTACAGTAATTACTTGTTTATTTAATTATTCCATGACAGTAGTTATTTATTTACTTAACCCTTTGAGGGTCGCCAGGCCCTATCAGAGACTTGTTCTCAGGGTCGCCAAAATTTAAAAGAAAAAAAAAATTTCTCGTGAAAAGATAGAGAATCTTTTCCCGATCATAATGACACCAAAAGTATGAAATTTGATGGAAAACTTACGGAATTATGCTCTCACAAAGTTAGCGGTCTCGACGATGTTTACGCATTGGCGATTTTGCCCATTTTGAGCTCTATTTTCAGCCAATTCCAGTGTACTAGTCGACAAAAATCATAACTATTTCGCCAGAACTCCGTTTTTTCTATTGAATGAGTACTGGAAACCACTCATTTACTGATTTCAACTATCCAATAAAGTGGTCAGAATTTAGCAATTTTGCCAATTTCACACAAATTTCAAAAGATGCCAATTTCCAAATAGGGTCCAGAATAAACAAGAAAGACATTCCTGGCACTAAAATAACATTTTCTCTGTTCATTAGTCACGTCCCCAGGCCCCTCTTACATTTCTTTTACTTTCCACTTTGAATTTTTATTCTCGCAAAAAAAAATAAGATTTACTGTTATGCAGACTACTGCATTAGTGTAGAAATGGTATAAATAATATCAGCGCACTTGTGAAAGAATATTAGACTCACCAGTTGATGTGTATTGGATGCTTAGCATGATTTGTTTACTTTTGAACTTTGGTAAAAATCGAGCATTTCTGCTACTTTGAGCTCAATTTCAAGGTACTTTTCATTGTAAAACCAGTCAAAATCATCTCAATTTCCGTAATATGTCTTCCATTCTATACAATGAGACAGGAAAACTAGAATACTACAACAATAAATACCATATGAAAATACGGTGCAAACTCGCTGTTTTAAACCAAAAACACGGTCAGTTTTTTTGTTCTCATTACACACTGTGTGCTGCAGGATTTTTTTTATACTGCACACACTGACCACATAGACCCATTCTTTCATATGTAGGCCTACCAGCTTTCTCTTGCTAGATTTGAGGGTGCTAGAATTTATACGTACTAGTACGTCAAAAACCCTGGCGCATAAGCCGTACTAGTACGGCCAAAACCCCGAAAGGGTTAAAGGAAGGTCTCGCCTATGCAGCAGGTTAGGTTCCAGGGCCCTGCTTATGCAGCAGGTCAGGTTTTGGGCCTCGCTTATGCAGCAGGTCAGGTTCTGGGCCCCACTTATGCAGCAGGTCAGGCTCTGGGCCCCACTTATACAGTAGGTTATGTTCTGAGCTACTGTTGTAAAGTGAAACAGCCTTGTTTTGCTTTCAAATGCATATAAAAGCCTGATAAAATGTTTGCATTATCATATATTAAGTGAGCATATACAGTACATGCATTACTTGCCTTAAAATATTTTATCCTTAGCTTATAGTAAGTGGTGAATATATTTATTGTAGGAAGTGTGGATAAAGATTGTGTATAATTAAAGAATGCTGGAAGGCTGGGCCTTCCTGTATTTATCATATCACTTATATTTGACTTAAAATATTTTCAACTTACGATGGGATATACTTCAGGTTCATCAGAATGTAACCCCATCATAGGTCTAGGAGAACCTGTTTTCCGTTATCAGTCTTTTAGTTGTACAGTAGTAAAAACTGTAGTGGGTAGTAGACCCATGGAGACTGCTAGACAATTAATAAAAAGAAGATTGTTTTCCTGAGACATAATTCAATAGCAATGTTAAGGAAGACTGTACAGAAAAAAAAAAAAACAGTTGTGAAAATATGTCATTTGCTATAACTACCCAGGGACACTATCTAAAATTACTAACACTTGCTCCCCATATTGACCTAGCAGTAGATACTTGGATGTTAGCTGTTGTAGGTGGCATCCTTGGCAGGGTGAAACATGTGACAAGTCTCCTTACATCTGCTACTTGTGTGCACCTAGCATAAATAGATACCTGGGTATTAATCAACTAATGAGCGGTTTCCTTGAGGGTGGTAGTGTACCTTACATGGGGCAGGGCTGGTAGTGTACCTTACATGGGGCAGGGCTGGTAGTGTACCTTACATGGGGCAGGGCTGGTAGTGTACCTTACATGGGGCAGGGCTGGTAGTGTACCTTACATGGGGCAGGGCTGGTAGTGTACCTTACATGGGGCAGGGCTGGTAGTGTACCTTACATGGGGCAGGGCTGGTAGTGTACCTTACATGGGGCAGGGCTGGTAGTGTACCTTACATGGGGCAGGGCTGGTAGTGTACCTTACATGGGGCAGGGCTGGTAGTGTACCTTACATGGGGCAGGGCTGGTAGTGTACCTTACATGGGGCAGGGCTGGTAGTGTACCTTACATGGGGCAGGGCTGGTAGTGTACCTTACATGGGGCAGGGCTGGTAGTGTACCTTACATGGGGCAGGGCTGGTAGTGTACCTTACATGGGGCAGGGCTGGTAGTGTACCTTACATGGGGCAGGGCTGGTAGTGTACCTTACATGGGGCAGGGCTGGTAGTGTACCTTACATGGGGCAGGGCTGGTAGTGTACCTTACATGGGGCAGGGCTGGTAGTGTACCTTACATGGGGCAGGGCTGGTAGTGTACCTTAGATGGGGCAGGGCTGGTAGTGTACCTTACATGGGGCAGGGCTGGTAGTGTACCTTACATGGGGCAGGGCTGGTAGTGTACCTTACATGGGGCAGGGCTGGTAGTGTACCTTACATGGGGCAGGGCTGGTAGTGTACCTTACATGGGGCAGGGCTGGTAGTGTACCTTACATGGGGCAGGGCTGGTAGTGTACCTTACATGGGGCAGGGCTGGTAGTGTACCTTACATGGGGCAGGGCTGGTAGTGTACCTTACATGGGGCAGGGCTGGTAGTGTACCTTACATGGGGCAGGGCTGGTAGTGTACCTTACATGGGGCAGGGCTGGTAGTGTACCTTACATGGGGCAGGGCTGGTAGTGTACCTTACATGGGGCAGGGCTGGTAGTGTACCTTACATGGGGCAGGGCTGGTAGTGTACCTTACATGGGGCAGGGCTGGTAGTGTACCTTACATGGGGCAGGGCTGGTAGTGTACCTTACATGGGGCAGGGCTGGTAGTGTACCTTACATGGGGCAGGGCTGGTAGTGTACCTTACATGGGGCAGGGCTGGTAGTGTACCTTACATGGGGCAGGGCTGGTAGTGTACCTTACATGGGGCAGGGCTGGTAGTGTACCTTACATGGGGCAGGGCTGGTAGTGTACCTTACATGGGGCAGGGCTGGTAGTGTACCTTACATGGGGCAGGGCTGGTAGTGTACCTTACATGGGGCAGGGCTGGTAGTGTACCTTACATGGGGCAGGGCTGGTAGTGTACCTTACATGGGGCAGGGCTGGTAGTGTACCTTACATGGGGCAGGGCTGGTAGTGTACCTTACATGGGGCAGGGCTGGTAGTGTACCTTACATGGGGCAGGGCTGGTAGTGTACCTTACATGGGGCAGGGCTGGTAGTGTACCTTACATGGGGCAGGGCTGGTAGTGTACCTTACATGGGGCAGGGCTGGTAGTGTACCTTACATGGGGCAGGGCTGGTAGTGTACCTTACATGGGGCAGGGCTGGTAGTGTACCTTACATGGGGCAGGGCTGGTAGTGTACCTTACATGGGGCAGGGCTGGTAGTGTACCTTACATGGGGCAGGGCTGGTAGTGTACCTTACATGGGGCAGGGCTGGTAGTGTACCTTACATGGGGCAGGGCTGGTAGTGTACCTTACATGGGGCAGGGCTGGTAGTGTACCTTACATGGGGCAGGGCTGGTAGTGTACCTTACATGGGGCAGGGCTGGTAGTGTACCTTACATGGGGCAGGGCTGGTAGTGTACCTTACATGGGGCAGGGCTGGTAGTGTACCTTACATGGGGCAGGGCTGGTAGTGTACCTTACATGGGGCAGGGCTGGTAGTGTACCTTACATGGGGCAGGGCTGGTAGTGTACCTTACATGGGGCAGGGCTGGTAGTGTACCTTACATGGGGCAGGGCTGGTAGTGTACCTTACATGGGGCAGGGCTGGTAGTGTACCTTACATGGGGCAGGGCTGGTAGTGTACCTTACATGGGGCAGGGCTGGTAGTGTACCTTACATGGGGCAGGGCTGGTAGTGTACCTTACATGGGGCAGGGCTGGTAGTGTACCTTACATGGGGCAGGGCTGGTAGTGTACCTTACATGGGGCAGGGCTGGTAGTGTACCTTACATGGGGCAGGGCTGGTAGTGTACCTTACATGGGGCAGGGCTGGTAGTGTACCTTACATGGGGCAGGGCTGGTAGTGTACCTTACATGGGGCAGGGCTGGTAGTGTACCTTACATGGGGCAGGGCTGGTAGTGTACCTTACATGGGGCAGGGCTGGTAGTGTACCTTACATGGGGCAGGGCTGGTAGTGTACCTTACATGGGGCAGGGCTGGTAGTGTACCTTACATGGGGCAGGGCTGGTAGTGTACCTTACATGGGGCAGGGCTGGTAGTGTACCTTACATGGGGCAGGGCTGGTAGTGTACCTTACATGGGGCAGGGCTGGTAGTGTACCTTACATGGGGCAGGGCTGGTAGTGTACCTTACATGGGGCAGGGCTGGTAGTGTACCTTACATGGGGCAGGGCTGGTAGTGTACCTTACATGGGGCAGGGCTGGTAGTGTACCTTACATGGGGCAGGGCTGGTAGTGTACCTTACATGGGGCAGGGCTGGTAGTGTACCTTACATGGGGCAGGGCTGGTAGTGTACCTTACATGGGGCAGGGCTGGTAGTGTACCTTACATGGGGCAGGGCTGGTAGTGTACCTTACATGGGGCAGGGCTGGTAGTGTACCTTACATGGGGCAGGGCTGGTAGTGTACCTTACATGGGGCAGGGCTGGTAGTGTACCTTACATGGGGCAGGGCTGGTAGTGTACCTTACATGGGGCAGGGCTGGTAGTGTACCTTACATGGGGCAGGGCTGGTAGTGTACCTTACATGGGGCAGGGCTGGTAGTGTACCTTACATGGGGCAGGGCTGGTAGTGTACCTTACATGGGGCAGGGCTGGTAGTGTACCTTACATGGGGCAGGGCTGGTAGTGTACCTTACATGGGGCAGGGCTGGTAGTGTACCTTACATGGGGCAGGGCTGGTAGTGTACCTTACATGGGGCAGGGCTTTGAAGTGCGTCAGGCAATATATGGTCCATGAGGGTTTACATGTTTATTTTTTTCATGCAGTAGAGTATAACAGTTTACACTGAAAGAAAGATAGCTGATAATGACATATTTCAATAGCCCCCCTCCCTACCACTGCCTCATGACATCTAGTAACTCCCCATTTTTTGTTATTACAATTATTACAATAAGCGTGTATGCACCTGGAGAAGAGAGAAGTGTAGAGGAGAGAGAGAGATTTTGGGAAATGTTGAGTGAATGCGTGGGGAGTTTTGAATCAAGTGTGAGAGTAATGGTGGTTGGGGATTTCAATGCTAAAGTGGGTAAAAATGTTATGGAGGGAGTAGTAGGTAAATTTGGGGTGCCAGGGGTAAATGTAAATGGGGAGCCTTTAATTGAGCTATGTGTAGAAAGAGATTTGGTAATAAGTAATACATATTTTATGAAAAAGAGGATAAATAAATATACAAGGTATGGTGTAGCACGTAATGAAAGTAGTTTATTAGATTATGTATTGGTGGATAAAAGGTTGATGGGTAGGCTCCAGGATGTACATGTTTATAGAGGGGCAACTGATATACCGGATCATTATTTAGTTGTAGCTACAGTTAGAGTAAGAGGTAGATGGGAAAAGAGGAAGGTGGCAACAACAAGCAAGAGGGAAGTGAAAGTGTATAAACTAAGGGAGGAGGAAGTTCGGGTGAGATATATGCGACTATTGGCAGAAAGGTGGGCTAGTGCAAAGATGAGTAGTGGGGGGGTTGAAGAGGGTTGGAATAGTTTTAAAAATGCAGTATTAGAATGTGGGGCAGAAGTTTGTGGTTATAGGAGGGTGGGGGCAGGAGGAAAGAGGAGTGATTGGTGGAATGATGAAGTAAAGGGTGTGATAAAAGAGAAAAAGGTGGCTTATGAGAGGTTTTTACAAAGCAGAAGTGTTATAAGAAGAGCAGAGTATATGGAGAGTAAAAGAAAGGTAAAGAGAGTGGTGAGTGAGTGCAAAAGGAGAGCAGATGATAGAGTGGGAGAGGCACTGTCAAGAAATTTTAATGAAAATAAGAAAAAATTTTGGAGCGAGTTAAACAAGTTAAGAAAGCCTAGGGAAAGTATGGATTTGTCAGTTAAAAACAGAGTAGGGGAGTTAGTAGATGGGGAGATGGAGGTATTAGGTAGATGGCGAGAATATTTTGAGGAACTTTTAAATGTTAAGGAAGAAACAGAGGCAGTAATTTCATGCACTGGTCAGGGAGGTATACCATCTTTTAGGAGTGAAGAAGAGCAGAATGCAAGTGTGGGGGAGGTACGTGAGGCATTACGTAAAATGAAAGGGGGTAAAGCAGCTGGAACTGATGGGATCATGACAGAAATGTTAAAAGCAGGGGGAGATATAGTGTTGGAGTGGTTGGTACTTTTGTTTAATAAATGTATGAAAGAGGGGAAGGTACCTAGGGATTGGCAGAGAGCATGTATAGTCCCTTTATATAAAGGGAAAGGGGACAAAAGAGACTGTAAAAATTATAGAGGAATAAGTTTACTGAGTATACCAGGAAAAGTGTACGGTAGGGTTATAATTGAAAGAATTAGAGGCAAGACAGAATGTAGGATTGCGGATGAGCAAGGAGTTTTCAGAGTGGGTAGGGGATGTGTAGATCAAGTGTTTACATTGAAGCATATATGTGAACAGTATTTAGATAAAGGTAGGGAAGTTTCTATTGCATTTATGGATTTAGAAAAGGCATATGATAGAGTGGATAGAGGAGCAATGTGGCAGATGTTGCAAGTATATGGAATAGGTGGTAAGTTATTAAATGCTGTAAAGAGTTTTTATGAGGATAGTGAGGCTCAGGTTAGGGTGTGTAGAAGAGAGGGAGACTACTTCCCAGTAAAAGTAGGTCTTAGACAGGGATGTGTAATGTCACCATGGTTGTTTAGTATATTTATAGATGGGGTTGTAAAGGAAGTAAATGCTAGGGTGTTCGGGAGAGGGGTGGGATTAAATTTTGGGGAATCAAATTCAAAATGGGAATTGACACAGTTACTTTTTGCTGATGATACTGTGCTTGTGGGAGATTCTAAAGAAAAATTGCAAAGGTTAGTGGATGAGTTTGGGAATGTGTGTAAAGGTAGAAAGTTGAAAGTGAACATAGAAAAGAGTAAGGTGATGAGGGTATCAAATGATTTAGATAAAGAAAAATTGGATATCAAATTGGGGAGGAGGAGTATGGAAGAAGTGAATGTTTTCAGATACTTGGGAGTTGATGTGTCGGCGGATGGATTTATGAAGGATGAGGTTAATCATAGAATTGATGAGGGAAAAAAGGTGAGTGGTGCATTGAGGTATATGTGGAGTCAAAAAACGTTATCTATGGAGGCAAAGAAGGGAATGTATGAAAGTATAGTAGTACAAAAAGAATGCAGATGTAATATATACAGACTTTGCAAAAGCCTTCGACAAGTGTGACCATGGCGTAATAGCGCACAAAATGCGTGCTAAAGGAATAACAGGAAAAGTCGGTCGATGGATCTATAATTTCCTCACTAACAGAACACAGAGAGTAGTCGTCAACAGAGTAAAGTCCGAGGCAGCTACAGTGAAAAGCTCTGTTCCACAAGGCACAGTACTCGCTCCCATCTTGTTCCTCATCCTCATATCCGACATAGACAAGGATGTCAGCCACAGCACCGTGTCTTCCTTTGCAGATGACACCCGAATCTGCATGACAGTGTCTTCCATTGCAGACACTGCAAAGCTCCAGGCGGACATCAACCAAATCTTTCAGTGGGCTGCAGAAAACAATATGAAGTTCAACGATGAGAAATTTCAATTACTCAGATATGGTAAACATGAGGAAATTAAATCTTCATCAGAGTACAAAACAAATTCTGGCCACAAAATAGAGCGAAACACCAACGTCAAAGACCTAGGAGTGAGCATGTCGGAGGATCTCACCTTCAAGGACCATAACATTGTATCAATCGTATCTGCTAGAAAAATGACAGGATGGATAATGAGAACCTTCAAAACTAGGGAGGCCAAGCCCATGATGACACTCTTCAGGTCACTTGTTCTATCTAGGCTGGAATATTGCTGCACACTAACAGCACCTTTCAAGGCAGGTGAAATTGCCAACCTAGAAAATGTACAGAGAACTTTCACGGCGCGCATAACGGAGATAAAACACCTCAGTTATTGGGAGCGCTTGAGGTTCCTAAACCTGTATTCCCTGGAAAGCAGGAGGGAGAGATACATGATTATATACACCTGGAAAATCCTAGAGGGACTAGTACCAAACTTGCACACGAAAATCACTCACTACGAAAGCAAAAGACTTGGCAGACGATGCACCATCCCCCCAATGAAAAGCAGGGGTGTCACTAGCACGTTAAGAGACCATACAATAAGTGTCAGGGGCCCGAGACTGTTCAACTGCCTCCCAGCACACATAAGGGGGATTACCAAGAGACCCCTGGCAGTCTTCAAGCTGGCACTGGACAAGCACCTAAAGTCAGTTCCTGATCAGCCGGGCTGTGGCTCGTACGTTGGTTTGCGTGCAGCCAGCAGCAACAGCCTGGTTGATCAGGCTCTGATCCACCAGGAGGCCTGGTCACAGACCGGGCCGCGGGGGCGTTGACCCCCGGAACTCTCTCCAGGTAAACTCCAGTACCAACACTCTTATATGGGTGTGAAGCTTGGGTGGTAAATGCAGCGGCGAGGAGACGGTTGGAAGCAGTGGAGTTGTCCTGTCTAAGGGCAATGTGTGGTGTAAATATTATGCAGAAAATTCGGAGTGTGGAAATTAGGAAAAGGTGTGGAGTTAATAAAAGTATTAGTCAGAGGGCAGAAGAGGGGTTGTTGAGGTGGTTTGGTCATTTAGAGAGAATGGATCAAAGTAGAATGACATGGAAAGCATATAAATCTATAGGGGAAGGAAGGCGGGGTAGGGGTCGTCCTCGAAAGGGTTGGAGAGAGGGGGTAAAGGAGGTTTTGTGGGCAAGGGGCTTGGACTTCCAGCAAGCGTGCGTGAGCGTGTTAGATAGGAGTGAATGGAGACGAATGGTACTTGGGACCTGACGATCTGTTGGAGTGTGAGCAGGGTAATATTTAGTGAAGGGATTCAGGGAAACCGGTTACATGTATTTTCATAGTCGGACTTGAGTCCTGGAAATGGGTAGTACAATGCCTGCACTTTAAAGGAGGGGTTTGGGATATTGGCAGTTTGGAGGGATATGTTGTGTATCTTTATATGTGTATGCTTCTAAACTGTTGTATTCTGAGCACCTCTGCAAAAACAGTGATAATGTGCGAGTGTGGTGAAAGTGTTGAATGATGATGAAAGTATTTTCTTTTTGGGGATTTTCTTTCTTTTTTGGGTCACCCTGCCTCGGTGGGAGACGGCCGACTTGTTGAAAAAAAAAAAAAATTATTATCATTGTTGTTCTATACCCTGTGTTGGTATTGTTGTTAGCTTCAAACCTTGTATAATATAAATGTTGTGATATATGTTATGTTAGTGGTTTTGGGGGGTTAAGAACTACATTAAAAAGGAAATAGGTAAATAAAGGTATGTGCATATTGACTATAAGTGGAAGTTTGTAAGATTTACTCTATCTTACTGTATTTTACAGTAATCTTGAGAACAACTCTGCATCTTATCAAATCCCTCATTGTTAAATATTCATATATATTTTTCATATTTAATTTTTTTTACCACACCGGCCGTATCCCACCGAGGCAGGGTGACTTAATTTAGTAATTTATACAGGAGAGGGGTTACTAGCCCTTTGCTTCTAGCACATTAGTCACCTCTTACGACATGCATGGCTTATGGAGGAAGAATTCTTTTCTACTCACCCATGGGGATTTAAAATGTTATAGACAATAATTTGTTGAACCACAGTTAATTTATAAAACATTATTTAGGATCTGTGTGGGATATAATAGAGTACTACTGTTGTATGTACTGTAGTATGTACATACATCCCTCTAATTTAGTTAAAGGATAACACTACAGTTACTTGTTTGGAAAAATATGAACTGTATGTGAACAGATTTCTGTATCTTATGATTGTTTTCAAATGCTCTGGTATGTGTAGGATTTGGTTGTCTTATGTTGCATTCAATGAAACTGAAAGAAACTAACAATTCTCTCAATTGACAGGTGACATCAACATTACTGCTCTTTACAGCCAGTATATTTTACCCCATTGTGTATGGGCTCTATAATCGAAGCATAAGGAAGGAGATAGTGGCATATGTGTGTCCAATTAGCAGTCGAGATAGACGGCGTGGAAGCTGCCACCGTCGCACATCCACACTACACTCCAACACAGGTAAGTTACTGGAAGTAGTATAAACTTGTGGTAGAAAGAAAGCGGGGTAGGGGTCGTCTTAGGAAATGCTGGAGGGAGGGGTAAAGAACGTTTTGTGCGTGAGGGGCTTAGACATCCAGCAAGTGTGCATGAACATGTTAGATAGGAGTGAGTGGAGGCATATGGTTTTTATGTCTCCATTCACTCCCGTTTAACACACTCGCACACACGCCTGCTGGATGTCCAAGTTATGAACTTGCAAAATTTGCAGACTATGTAATCTTCAAATTATTTATATCCATTTTGTCATAGCAGTGTAATTGGTTAACAGGTATTCACTAACGGCCTCTCTCTCTCTTTCTCAACAGGAAGTGTCTTGGACTTCTCATCATTGCGCAGTCGTGAGAATGAGGAACAACAACAACAGGAAGCCCTGACGTGCCCCAACCCTGGCCTCTTAACAGTACCTATAAGAACAATATCTGGTACTCTTGCTAATTCGACCGTACCTTCTCTCTCACCTCTACTCATCCTGGCAGAATATGATGATTTATCCAAGCAAAATTATGTTATCAGTGTCAGGAAGCCATCACAAGACTCTGGTAAATTAGTTTCTTATAACTTATTGTGAAACCTTCGTGACTGTGTTATTGATTTTTAAAAATTTTTTTTTTTTTGAAAGTTGCCATTTGAAAAGGTTGATAGTGCTATATAATGTGCTGTGAGAGATAAGATTTCAATCATATTTTTGACCCAGAGGGTAAGCTACCCAGGATAACACCCAATAAAGTCTGTGTACATCTTCAGGGACTGTCTTGTTTCCCTCTGGGTTCCTTTAGTTTCCTTCCCCAGAGTGTGACCCACAACAGTTAACTAACACCCCAGGTATTTACTTACCGCTAGTTAAACAGGAACAGCAGGTGTAAGAAAACATGTCCCCCACTTCATTTATGCCCGTGAATAATCTTGTCCTCAAGAAAATGATTCTGATAAAATAAGCTTTATTTTAATGGGTAAACTATAATTGTAAGTATGTTATGCATGTATTTAATAAATTATTTTTTTTATAAGGTTTATAGACATGGAATTCGGAATTAAGAAAGCGGGATAAAAAATAATCATATTGGTAGTTTTTATTTCATGTACAGGTAAACGCATATTGAATTTAAGTGAATAATTTCATAATTTATTTTTTCATCACATTATTGCTGAAATGTATTAATTAACCTTTTCTATCTATAAGACTATTTGGGTAATATTCTGCTTATGAACTTGGCTATTACTTGGAAAGGTGCCACATATCTCCCCAAGGCTAATCCTATATTTTTCATGATAGTTCTATATAACTTTTTTGCCTCTGTTTATAGGTAATGTTTGGTATGTACTTGCTGAAGTTTACTTATAGTTAAACTTCGTCCAATTATTTATCTACTTAGCTTAAGCCTTGTGACAATCTCTTAGTGTTCATATGTTATATTTATATGAACCTGTATGGGTCATCAGTAGTGCAGATATATGTAGGGGTAATAATCAGTTTGGTGCAAGAGACTTTTCAGGTTTAGTTTAGCAAAGGTTCAGACCTTGGCTTATTCTTCCAGATTGCTGCTTGTTTGAACTTTCTCCAGTATTGGCTAAGCAGGCGGGGCAACCAGGTACGTCAGGTGTTTCTTAACCTGCCTGGTGTACCCTGTTTTGGGTAAAGCCCCTAATGTTTTATGCTTAAAACTGCCAGCTCGTGTGTCCTCAGTTTATTTACTTTGAACCTACAGTTTGTTTACTTGTGTAATTTTTTGTGTTCATATTTCTTGTTGTCTATGAAACTGCATGTTCAGTTATCTTTATATATCAATAAATTTGTAACAAATGTCCAATTGTTACATCCTTGAGCAAGATGATGTTTATAGTGTAGCATGCCTAGCTGCTGCTGCCTCTTGTGATTTATTTTTGCCAAGAATTCATGACAGTATTTTATATGAAATATTCAAAGGACTAAGGTGGTGGTGTTGAGGTGGTTTGGACATTTTGAGAGGATGGAGGAAAAATAAGATGACTAGGAGGGTGTATAAATCTTGGATGGAGGGAAGGAGGGGTAAGGGTCATCCTAGGAATGGTGGGAGGGAGGGGGTAAAGGAGGTTTTGAGTGCTAGGGGCTTGGATGTTCAATAGGGTTGTGTGAGGGGTGTTAGATAAGAGTGGAGTCAGGGGCTTTTTGTGATCTGATATGCTATTTGTGTGAGCATGGTAACACTTATGAAGGGATTCAGGGAAACCAGTTACCTGGACTCGAGTCCTGGAGGTGGGAACTACAGTGCTTATATTCTGGAGGTCGGGATGTTACAGTTTGGAGGGTCATCTGAAGTGTGATGTTGGCACCCTTCTGGCAAGACTGATTGAATGAATGATAGTGAAAGTGTTTTCTTTTTTGTTAGGACACCCTACTTCAGTTGGAGATGGCCAATGTTAAAAACAGTTTTAACAAACTGGGGCCAGGACCTTATTGTTGTAGGGATATTTTCGGTTAAAATGGAAAAATCTGGAAATTAAGAAGAAAATTAAAATAAATTTTGGTAACTATTTTGTGGCTCTCCGAGTTGCCAGCTGTCAGTTCCTCTTAGTTCCACACAGTCTCTAGCTTTTTATTAATATTGTGCTGTATGAGTACATATTGTGGGTTCTCAGGAGTAATGCGGTGCCTTGTTCTATATATATATAATACACACACACACAATGTTAGTATATAAATCATCATATCTTAATGGAAATAATAATTTAGTCAGGTATCTGAAAGTGTTAAATTTAGTTTGGGTTAAGTAATATAAAATGTAACCTTGTAGTACAGTATTATTTTACTGGAAAAAACTTGGAGTAGGGGCCCCGTATCCATGGGGAATACCTTCCAAGGACCAGCCATGGATACCCAAACCATGAACAGTAGCAGACACTATAAGTCCTATACATACCTGTTATAAAGTTAAATTGATAGATTATGGAAAATAAGTGGAGAATTATCACTTTTTCACTGATGGGAAGCACTTCACGGCTTCTCTTAGGCTTTGAAGAACTGCCAGCTTCTCTGCTTTTGTGCTTTGGGCCACTATTATGCAAAATTAAAAGGTATTTTTGGGCCACAGTAAACTGTGGATAACTGAAACTGTGGATATCGAATCAGTGGATACAGGGGTTCTACTGTACACTGCCTTCATACTGTAGGTGGTAAACATACTGTATGTGAACCCCCCCCCCCATCACCAATGCCAGGATACCATATGTTCGGACCTTTATATCACAGTCTACTGCTGCAGTTTTATATCATGGGCTAACAATTTATTCAAGCCTGCCAGTCACAGCTCCAGTGCAATGTTTAGAACCTGACACTTCAAATGAAACAAAAAATCCCCAGAAAGCCATCCTCTGCATCTTTGACCAATATTTCATTAGTATTACATGGATTTCAATTATATATAGTATAGTAGTATCTACACATCTTGTAGGAGTGAGGAAGAGCCAGTTGTGAGTGTGGGGGTAGTTCGTGAGGCAGTAGGTAAAATGAAAGGGGGTAAGGCAGCCGGGATTGATGGGATAAAGATAGAAATGTTAAAAGCAGGTGGGGATATAGTTTTGGAGTGGTTGGTGCAATTATTTAATAAATGTATGGAAGAGGGTAAGGTACCTAGGGATTGGCAGAGAGCATGCATAGTTCCTTTGTATAAAGGCAAAGGGGATAAAAGAGAGTGCAAAAATTACAGGGGGATAAGTCTGCTGAGTATACCTGGTAAAGTGTATGGTAGTTATTATTGAAAGAATTAAGAGTAAGACGGAGAATAGGATAGCAGATGAACAAGGAGGCTTTAGGAAAGGTAGGGGGTGTGTGGACCAGGTGTTTACAGTGAAACATATAAGTGAACAGTATTTAGATAAGGCTAAAGAGGTCTTTGTGGCATTTATGGATTTGGAAAAGGCATATGACAGGGTGGATAGGGGGGCAATGTGGCAGATGTTGCAAGTGTATGGTGTAGGAGGTAGGTTACTGAAAGCAGTGAAGAGTTTTTACGAGGATAGTGAGGCTCAAGTTAGAGTATGTAGGAAAGAGGGAAATTATTTCCCAGTAAAAGTAGGCCTTAGACAAGGATGTGTGATGTCACCGTGGTTGTTTAATATATTTATAGATGGGGTTGTAAGAGAAGTAAATGCGAGGGTCTTGACAAGAGGCGTGGAGTTAAAAGATAAAGAATCACACACAAAGTGGGAGTTGTCACAGCTGCTCTTTGCTGATGACACTGTGCTCTTGGGAGATTCTGAAGAGAAGTTGCAGAGATTGGTGGATGAATTTGGTAGGGTGTGCAAAAGAAGAAAATTAAAGGTGAATACAGGAAAGAGTAAGGTTATGAGGATAACAAAAAGATTAGGTGATGAAAGATTGAATATCAGATTGGAGGGAGAGAGTATGGAGGAGGTGAATGTATTCAGATATTTGGGAGTGGACGTGTCAGCGGATGGGTCTATGAAAGATGAGGTGAATCATAGAATTGATGAGGGAAAAAGAGTGAGTGGTGCACTTAGGAGTCTGTGGAGACAAAGAACTTTGTCCTTGGAGGCAAAGAGGGGAATGTATGAGAGTATAGTTTTACCAACGCTCTTATATGGGTGTGAAGCATGGGTGATGAATGTTGCAGCGAGGAGAAGGCTGGAGGCAGTGGAGATGTCATGTCTGAGGGCAATGTGTGGTGTGAATATAATGCAGAGAATTCGTAGTTTGGAAGTTAGGAGGAGGTGCGGGATTACCAAAACTGTTGTCCAGAGGGCTGAGGAAGGGTTGTTGAGGTGGTTCGGACATGTAGAGAGAATGGAGCGAAACAGAATGACTTCAAGAGTGTATCAGTCTGTAGTGGAAGGAAGGCGGGGTAGGGGTCGGCCTAGGAAAGGTTGGAGAGAGGGGGTAAAGGAGGTTTTGTGTGCGAGGGGCTTGGACTTCCAGCAGGTATGCATGAGCGTGTTTGATAGGAGTGAATGGAGACAAATGGTTTTTAATACTTGACGTGCTGTTGGAGTGTGAGCAAAGTAACATTTATGAAGGGGTTCAGGGAAACCGGCAGGCCGGACTTGAGTCCTGGAGATGGGAAGTACAGTGCCTGCACTCTGAAGGAGGGGTGTTAATGTTGCAGTTTAAAAACTGTAGTGTAAAGCACCCTTCTGGCAAGACAGTGATGGAGTGAATGATGGTTTAAGTTTTTCTTTTTCGGGCCACCCTGCCTTGGTGGCAATCGGCCAGTGTGATAATAATAATAATAATAGTATCTACACCACTTTACTGTATGATGTACAGTGCTTTGTGCTTTGGGCTTGCAGCTAATATAAGCAGTTTACAGCGAAGTTCTGGCAGGTAGTGTTTGTTCGAGTACCGAGGTTCTACTGTATTTCAAAGTGAATTGGCTGTGTGTGTAGTGGGTTGAAGTAACATGGAAATATGAGAAAATGTTGCAGTGTCTGTATTGTATAGAAATTATTTCTTCTATATTTATTCTTTTTTTGTGTTTGAAGCATGGTTATTTTGAGAATGTTTTGTATAGCACTCCACTATACTAATTAAATCTAGTGCATGATGTGCAACTGTTGCCTTGGTAATGTTGATGTGCATATTGCTCAATCAGTCTGATAAGCATTGTTAAATTGGGCCAGTAAGTAGATGGGTGATCAAATACACAGCTTCACCCTTAGAGAAACATTGGGATATTTGCCCTATACCTGTAAAACAAATTAACCCTAGAGTGCTGTTACTCATAAATATTATGATGCCGCTTTATATCAGGTTTAATTCCATCAAGTGTATGGAGATATTCTTTCGGGCCAACTCAATAGTGATTCTTCATGGTCTGGTGGAGCGCCAGGCTTCTCATATCTCAGATTTATAAGCAGTACTGAAAAATTTAACTTTTGAAGATACAGTATTTCTACCTAACACTTAAGTACTTCTAATAGGTCTGAAATTTCCTAAACATTGGCATTTGTCCAGTATGTGTCTTCCCGAGGGACTGGAGAGACTAAGCACATTTGCAAAGAATTTATTCTAAGTTTTTAGAGTGGTAGCAATTTAGGGTAAACCTAGAGCAGTGTTGCTAACCTGAGAGGTGCTACTTCTTAACGGAGGCTTTTAAAATTTAGGGTTAGTATGAGAAGGTATCTAGAAAACAAAGTTGAAACGTTATTACAAATTCAAGTGATAAGACAAATTTCCAACACAGGTTAATGAAAAAAATTTAATGATAATTTTTATATTTTTTTTTATTTTCCAGTTGTATTTTACAGCATTGAATCCTGATACATGTGCATACACGTGTGCACGCACTCACATGAACACACACACACACACACACACACACACACACACACACACACACACACACACACACACACAGACATACACACGAACATGAACACACAGCACCCAGAAAAACACAGGTTTATAAACAACAACCAACATGGTTTCAAGGAAGGAAAATCCTGTGTCACAAACCTACTGGAGTTTTATGACAAGGTAACAGAAGTAAGACACGAGAGAGAGGGGTGGATAGACTGCATTTTCTTGGATTCTCAAGAAGGCCTTCGACACAGTTCTTCACAGGAGGTTAATGCAAAAGCTAGAGGATCAGGCACGCATAACAGGAAAGGCACTGCAGTGGATCAGAGAATATCTGACAGGGAGGCAACAGTGAGTTATGGTACATGACAATGTGTCAGAGTGGGCACCTGTGACGAGTAGGGTTCCACAGGGGTCAGTCCTAGGACCTGTGCTATTTTTGGTATATGTGAATGACAGCCGGGTCACCATATGGAGAAGACCCGGGCCGGAAGTACCGGCAAACCTCTAATGAATGAATGAATGTGAATGACATAACAGAAGGAATAGACTCAGAAGTGTCCCTGTTTGCAGATGATGTGAAGTTAAAGAGAAGAATTAAATCGGTCGAGGATCAGGCAGGACTACAAAGAGACCTGGACAAGCTACAAGCCCGGTCCAGCAACTGGCTCCTTGAATTTAACCCCACCAAATGCAAAGTCATGAAGATAAGGGAAGGGCAAAGACTGCAGACAGAGTATAGTTTAGGTGGCCAAAGACTGCAAACCTCACTCATAAAGATCTTGGAGCGAGTATAATACCGAGCACATCTCCTGAGGTGCACATCAATCGGATAACTGCTGCAGTATATGGGCGTCTGGCAAACCTGAGAATAGCGTTCTGATATCTCAGTAAGGAATCGTTCAAAAGACTATACACCATATACGTCAGGCCCATATTGGAGTATGCAGCACCCGTTTGGAATCCACATCTGGTCAAGCACATCAAGAAATTAGAGAGTGCGAAGGTTTGCAACACGATTAGTCCCAGAGCGAAGGGAATTGTCCTACGAAGAAAGGTTAAGGGAAATCGGCCTGACGACACTGGAAGACAGGAGGGTCAGGGGAGACACGATAATGACATATAAAATACTGCAAGGAATTGACAAGGTGGACAAAGACAGGATGTTCCAGAGATGGGACACAAAAACAAGGTCACAATTGAAAGTTGAAGACTCCTGTGAGTCAGGGATGTTAGGAAGTATTTCTTCAATCATAGAGTTGTCAAGAAGTGGAATAGCCTAGAAAGTGACATAGTGGAGGCAGGAACCATACATAGTTTTAAGACGAGGTTTGATAAGCTCATGGAGCAGGCAGAGAGAGGACCTAGTAGCAGTCAGTGAAGAGCCAGGTCCAGGAGCTATGACTTGACCCCTGCAACCACAAATAGGTGAGTACAGATAGGCGAGTATATATGTACACACACACAAACAGCTGTGTCTCGACCCCTGCAACCACAAATAAGTGAGCACACAGAATACATGTTTTTGTCAGTTGCACAAAGTTTTCCTAAAGGTAAGAAGAAATTCTGTGTTGGTTTAACATTTTTATATTAACCATTTTTGCATAGATGTTGGAAAATTAGTAATACAATACTTCCCTAAAGATTTTCGCATACTGGTACATTTTAACATAGTATTACAAAAGTTGAAGACATTAAAGAAATTAGTAGTGTATATGAGTGAAGAGGCATGAAAGAGAAAGAGTCATTGAAAATGTAATTAAAATAAGTATTTAAAAAATTAGCTCAAGACAACTAAAGTGTGATTTCAATATACGTAAACATGCGTACAATTACCGAGTCAGGATTTTTTTTTTTTGTAAATTATATTCTGTGTTTGATCTCTAATGTACATTTGAGGAATGCCAGTTGATTAGAATTTTTAATTCTCAGGAGCAGTGATGGGCAGTAGTGATGACCCTGATTCTGACATGGAAACTCCTGCATGTCTCCCACAACATATTCATTCCACACGTCGGGTGTCAGCTCCAAGCATTCTTGATACTGTGTGTGAGAATCCACATACCATTAAAGTGCCACTTGATGCCATCAACAACATGTCTTCAGCAACACACAAAAGAAAGTCGCCAATAATTCCTTTTGCTTCTCAAATGCTTAATGCTGGTGCCAAAATCAGTTCATTAAGACGGTCACATAGTCTGGAGATGATGACTTCCTGTGATAACATTGTTGAAAAAGAGACAACACTGAAAAATAAAATAACTTATAGCAGTTTGCATAAAAAACATTCCCTTTCTCCAGTAGTAAGAGAAACACATTTCAACACACCATCTGCCTGTGAACGAATTCAGAGACGGAAAAGCTCTGTATCGGTGGTGAAAGTAGTGGCAATTCCAGAGGACATTGGCACCCTGGAGTGTGCAGACTCTGGGAGTAGTGTGGACAGTGGTGGTGATGGTGTTAAAACATGTGCCAACAGGCAGGTAAGTATTGATGAAGGGATAGGAGTAGACTGTCTTATAGAAGAGGAAAGCATTTGAAAGAATGCATCAAATCTCCACAAACCTTAAAAAGGTTTAGAGAATAGGTGGAACATGCATGCAATTGGTTTTAAAAGTTCTGCTCCCAAAACCCAAGACCAAACTTCATTGTTAACTGGCTGGTCAAGCTGGCTGTTGGCACTAATGGCTTGCATACTCTGGATTGCTCTTGCAGCTGGTCCCCTCAGGGAAGGTGCCTTGATGGTGGTAAGGAACTTTTGATCCAAGGAAGTGGACCTATCTGGCCCCTCCTTGGATCAAATGTGATTGCCTCTCATTCCTTATGTACTGTATAACCCTTATGAGTTTAGTGCTTTCCCAGATTATAATAATCTTAGTGTGTGTGGTGTAGGTACAGTACATCTTTTTTAGTTATTCACTATGTACCTCTACCATTATTATAAGCACAAAGAAGTGCTAAACCCTATAGGGTCCTACAGCACTGCAACCTGTACCATAAACCAGCTAGTTCTTCCAAAGTTTTCCATGGCCTTAGCTCTCAGTATTGCTAATATTAGGGCTAGTAAGTATGTTTAAACCCTTATACTTCATCCTCATTCCTTAGTTTAGTAACTGTGGTTGAGCTTCCTGCTCCCAGCTGACTTTTCTATAATAATAAAATGTTCCCAGCTGAAAAGACCTGAATTTTTTCTGGGAGAGGCAAGATATATGGGCAAGTCTCTCTTCACCTGCTGTCCTTGTTCACCTAGCAGGAAATGGGTACCTGGGTGTTGGCTGTTGTGGGTCACATCCCAAGGAAACAAATTAGTACCCCAATATTATTAAGTGCTAAACTCATAATGGTTATACTGTACAGTGAAGCTAGTACTCCAGTAAAAATAATACATTGACTTTCTCGAGTTACTCTAGATTAACCCTTTTGAGGGTAATCCACTTAGTTGTTTTCATCATTTATCCTTGGCATTTTGCAGGTCATTGTTAGGAGACTGTACTTTATATTTCTATATTCAGCATTTATACCCTTCTGTGAATACTACCCATACTATTATTATTAATTTTGTATTGTAATATCCACACAGTAGTCTATGTTAATAGGGGAATTTACATTTCCTCAATGTCTTAAGTTTTATTTATTTCTGCACTTGTGTAAAACAAATTACACTACCTCATCTATACCATGTTCCTGAAGTTTTATCAATACATTGTGTAAAAGGTCATTTGAATTGTGATGTCTTCTGTGAATTGTGATCTATTTCTTTGGGTTTGCCTTGCCTTTGGTGGGGAATAGTGTTAAAAAAAAATTGTGGTCTTTGGTCTCACTATATGAGACCAAAGATCACAATTTTTTTTTTTTAACACTATTCCCCACCAATCAAGAATACTGTAAGCCTTACTATTAGTAAGGCTTACATTATTCTTGATTGATTTGTAGGTGATACAAAGCCTTAGTATAGTTGACAGGCTTTAAATGCAACAAGTAAACCAGTTAGGAAATGTCAGGTCACTGAAGAATACAGTCATTGAGCTTAGTGGTGAGAACCTGGTAGTACATGATGCCAACAAATTATAGTTGAGGAGACGAGCAATAACTTAGGACATTTTACTATGCATAAATTTCAGTACTAAGACCTTGTTCACTCCAAACATACATGTTGACTGAGAAACAAAGGTTTATATAGGACAAGGTAGCTCAGCTTTTTAAGTTAGGCGAGCTGAAAAACTCAGTAGCTTTAAAATCAAACAAATGCAAGCAAGTGATTTGGGATTTCAAAAGATCCTCCACAGCATGGGCCAGTAAGCCTACAGCCATGCTCCTCCATTCTTAATGTTCATCTCATGGCTGTGCCCCCAAGTGGGTGAGGTGATTCATGTTCTACAAGCATGTTAGGTTTCTAGAACATGTCACCATTCACCTCAGGACATGGCCATCAGATTAACATAAGAATGGAGGAGCAATGCAGTACAGTAATGAACAGGCAGACACTGCCTACTCTCTTTCCCTTTTCCCTTTTTGCTGATGGACCCCCTTTAATCCTGACTCTTTGATTTCCCGTGAAAACCCACTGATTTACTCCACAAACTCTGATAAAAAAAGGACCCCCAGTTTCGTTTAATATGACGCCCACGATCTCCACAATCCTTCCTTTTTATAGAATGGTAAACCATATTAGTAGACATTCTTTTTCTTCTTCATTTCTGTTTGCTCCTTCCTTTCGCCACATTCATTTTGTTTTCCCCTTCAGTTACCCCCTTTTATATGTTGATGTAGCATCTCACTTTTCCCCACCCCCGGGAAGTTCCAGCGGGGTCTTGTTTTTTCCCACCCCGGTTCAAAGTCAACCCCCCACGTGGTTTCCCCCGTTTTGATCCCACCCCATTCTCATCCCAAACCGCGGTACAAGGTTCTAAGCTTCAGACGGCCCGGATTCGCAGCAGTGCCCCCCGAAAAAGGTAAAAAGGGGGGAATTTACTATTTTGGGCCAGCATTTTTATTGCTAAATTTGGGGCCCCGCCTTTTGCAGCACTTACTGTGACGCTTTCATGCCTGTGTCATTTTTGGTAGTCCGACCCCTTAGTGCCTCACAGGTTATAATGAAATTTGATACATCTCGCCTAGTTTTCGGATTCAATTTACAAAAACGATCTCCCAATAAAGATCCCTTTTTTTGTTGGGTCCCGGGGTCATTTTGGGAAAACGGGGCAATGAACAGGAAAGACACTGCCCCCGGGGTCAGCAGTACATGATTTACCTTTTCCAAGGGGGTTTCCTTTTGACTTTTTTTTAAAATGGTCCTTTTCCGAATCCTTAAATTCTGCTTGGAAAAAAACTTCACCCCCTTTTAAAACCCAAAAGGGTTACCCGCCTTTTTTATCAGTGCCGGGGGTTGGGGAACCACTCTCCGGTTTTCTTGTTGGCCCCCTTTCTTTTTTAGATTTTGAGAGGACCCCTTTCCCTCGAGCAGGAAAATTTCCCAAATCGACACCACTTTCCCCGGATTGTTTTTCATCAAAAAAGAGCAGAATTTACCTCCGACCCGGGGTCCCAAATATTTCTTTTTTCCCTTTCCCCTCTTGCTGATGGACCCCCCTTTTAATCCTGATTTCCCCTTTTTACTTTGAAAAACGATTTGATTTATTTCCACAAACCTGATGATGATACCTACGACTCCCCCACCCCTTTCAGCTAAAAGGCCCTTTTGTTCCCCCTTCCCCTTTTCCACCACCACTGCCTGCTGTTTTTCCAAAACCCCATTACTCATCCACCCCCTTTTTGCCACCTGATCCCCTCGTTTCCTTTCCTCCCTGCAGCCCCGTATAGCCCGGGTTTACGTTTGATTATAAAAAAATGATCCCCCATGTATGAAATGGAGGGAAAGGTTTTAGCCCAAAATGTGCATGAGGAAAACAGGTTTAGTTTTGTTTTTAAAACTCCCCAGATCTAAATTGTTTGGACAAAATTTTTAAAAGAGAAAGAGTCACCCTTTTAAGAACATCAGTATAAACTCTAAATTTGGTTTGGGCCCTTTTAGTGGGGGCCCTTTTCATCCAAAAATTCTCCCATTTCAAGGGTTTTGTCCCCCTCAGGGGTTTAGTTTTTTCCAAATTACAATGCCCAAAAGTACTCAAGCAAGAAAGGTAAAAAAAAGAAAAAAAAAATTGACTGGTATAAACCTAAAGAAAAGTTTTATCAGATGCAATCATGAGAAAATTGACCCTTTTAAGATTACCTGGGAGGTAACATGTGAAATGCAAAGAAATACCCAAAGGGGCCCCGCGGGGTTTCAGTTCCATGACTGTGTTATAGATTACGAACATGCCAAAATTTTTGTGGCATTTTCACTTTAAACAAAAATTTTTTTTCTTCTTTTTCCTTTTCAAATAGTAACTGGTTGTCCCATTCCAAATGGGGGAAATAAAAAGACAAAGGTTTGGCTATGATATTCAAAAGGTGTATTTGGCCCCCGTAGATGTAGGGAAAACTTTTAGCAGTTCTCCAAATAAAAATTCACTTTTCCCCCGGGGAATGTTGACCCCGGGGTTTCCTTTGGGTTTTGATATGGGGGGGTTTTTTATGGTGCCCATTTTTTGGGGGTAGCCACAGAACACTGACTTTGGGAATTTATATAGATAATGGGCCAGAGGCAATATACATTTTTCTCCTGGCAGGTTTGGGGGCTTTTTTTGGGTTGAAAAGGTTTTTTTGAGGTTGGTTTCCATGTACTTTGTCACCAGATTAAACACTGGAAAAAGGCCAGTTAACACCCCTTTCTTTTTTTGTTTTGGTGGGAAAAAGAAATTTCTTTAGAGGTCCAAAAAGCCCTTTTAGTAAACCCCTTTCCAGTGTCAACAAATTTAATAAACCCCCATTTTTAAATTTCGACTAAACCAGGTAAAGGGTTTTTAAAGAGTGAAGGTATTCAGAATCCTACTAATAGAGGCCCCCCATTCACTTTGTTTTTACCACATTTTTAATTTTGTCCAATACCATACACCTGTTTCCACAACTTGAAAACCAAAAAGGTATTTTTTGGTTTTCGGGGTGCTTGAATCTGAAAAACAACTTAAAGGATTAAAAGGGCAAAAACCATAAAAAACACCCCCCCTAAATTTCCCTCACACCAAATTTTAAGTAAAGCAAACAAAACATCAATTTTGGAACTGGAACAAATTTACCACTGGAACCATAGCCAACACAATGGTCAAAATCATGAAACCCAAAAATTACATTTCCACCAAAATCATCCTAGACATCATGTGAACTTACACAAGACCCAAGGACACAGCATTCTCATTTCCCCTTTTATGGGACAAGGTTTAAAAAATTGAAAAAACCCGCCAAAAATTTAACACCACGGGAACACGGGGACTGTAAATTTTTTAATACCCAAACCCCAAGGGACAGGGGGTGGTGGTCTTTAATCCCCAATTACAGGTGGAAAAGTCAATTACACCGCCCTGCATCCCCCAAAAAGATAAAATTTTTATAAATTACATCCTTGAGGGAAACATTGTACTAAAAAAGGATTCACCATTAAGTATTTTTTCCTAATTTTTTTTGAGTTTAAATTTCTGTTCCCCTTGACTTCAAAAACATAAAGATTTTCCCAATTATGTTCAGGGGAAGCATAATACAAAATTTATAAAGGTTTAAAGGGAGAAAACCCTAAATTTAAAAAAAAAGGGGCAACTCAAATTTCTGTAGATAAAAGGCCCCTTTAATCAATGGATCTAGGTGAAACACGGGAAAAAAAGTTAATTTTTTTTTTCCCAGGTTGTAGAACAGCTTATAATTAAGATTTATATCTAAAGTTATAATTAAAATTTTAAAACCTTTGTTTAAAATTTTGGAATGACAATCATCCAAAGGGAAAGTTTTAATGAAAATTTTTAAAATATTTGGTTGTAATAATGTATACAATGTAAAAAAAAATTTTATTATTTTTTGATATACTGAAATTTTGGGATTTGAATATGTACCCTTTTACCCATCTGTTTCATCAAGTTTTCCAGTGTTTTTGGTGTGAAAATAATTTAAAAAGGAAGAAAGATAAAAATAAACTTGATTATATCCGGGAATGGGGGGGCTAAAAATACCTTTCAGACAAAATACATAACCAAAAACACCTGCACCCTTTTTATGGCTAACCCAATGTATCTATCGGGGCTGTGGGAGTTGGTACAGATTGAACTTTAAAAAGGGTATAAAATTAATAAGTGGGAAGAGTAAACAGTTAGGTTTATTATGAAACGTTCCCACACAGAGGCCCCAGTGGTTCAGGTTGATGGGCAGAAGATATTTTTGGAAGACATGTAATCAGTCCACCCCTTGTTTTGAGGTGGTCAGTCCTGTCTGAGAAAAATTTTTGTTCAAAAGAGAATCGCCCTTTACTTTGGGCTTAAAATTTCCGAAGAACATTCAATATATGAAACAATATTTTTTCCCATACTATTGAAAATGCCTTTCCCAGATTGGGGGGACTGACCCCCCCAAAAATTTTTAAGGTGATGGACTGATTACATCGTCTTCAAGCATTCTTTTTAACAACTTTTCTTACCATTAAAAAGGTTTACTGGGGCGAAACGTTTCATAAAAAAAAGAAAATTTAACTGTTGCTATGTGTTTTACCAACAAACAGAGTTGGAAATAAAAACCTTTTGACTCCAACCCCCTTTTTTTAGGGCACTTTCTCATTATAAATACTTTTTTACTTTTTCATATAGATTGAAGCATGCAAATAAAGCTCAGTAACCTGTTAAAGCTTGGCTCAAATGTTAAACTATGCCTTTCCCTGGCTTTTTTTTATTTATAAAAAAAATTACAAACAAAATTTTAAAAAAAAACGAAAAAATGGAAAAAAATGGGTTTTAATTTTAAAAGACACAAGTATAAAACTGGGGCCCCTTTGCAAATTACATTTCAAATTATGACCAAAATTTTTTGGGTGTTGTCAATCCCTTCCCTTAAAATGGAGGGCCTGGTTTAAATTTGGCCTTTTTGTTTCATGTTATTTGAAAAGGGAAAAGGGATGTTATTTTACTTGGGGTCCCATCCTGGGTTTAAGCCCTAACCTAATAGAAATAAGACAGTCCTTGATGATGACCAATTTTTTGGGGATTTTGGTGGCTAACGGGGAAAAATTTAAAAAACCCACCCTTTTTGGCCCCCCGATTCGTTATTAGGGGCCCATGCACCACTTTTGTTTGTTTGTATCATCCATTAGCCCCCCCATGAATATGCCGGGAAACCTTTTCCAAAATTTAAAGTTTTAAGTTATTGATATATTATGATACTCGGATAATTGATTTAAATTTGTTTTAAATAAACCTTATTATGGGGGCAATTTTTCTTTAGGAAAGTAAAGTTTTGAAATGAAAGGCTAACCACCTGAAAAAATACCACCTTTCGTTTTAATTGATTTTAAACTTTTAGGTAAAAGAGTTCAAATTTTTATTGCTTTTAAATGTTTAAATTTTTTTTGATTTTAATTAGTGGGGGTCTGGGGGGGTCCCCCTGACACTATAAATTCCCCCCCAAAGACAAAAAATTTTCCCAAAAGGTGTAGGGGGGTTTTGGGATTTTTATTTTTTATTTTTAATCCCTACGGTATATAATGTAAAATTTAAAAGTTTTATTGTTTTAAAGAAAAAGTAAAATTCATTTTAAATAATCCAACCTGTAAGAGGGGGGTTTGGGAAAAAAAAAAAAATCTAGAAATTTCCAAGGAAAAAGAATCAAAACTAAACATTAAAAAAAATTTAAAAGAAAAACCCAAAAAAGAAAGAATTTAAACACCAAAAAATTAATAAAAACCCCCTTTTTTATAAAAAAGAATCAATGGGGCCTCCCCCCAGTTGTTTTAACATTTTCAAAAATTTAAATTTTTTGGGTTGAGAGGTTTTTGCGGTAACCTTGTCAACCCCCACCCCAAAACATCCTTTTATTTTTGTTCAAAAGTAAAAATTTTTAAGGGAAAAAAGGGCCAGTTCGCCATTTGACTTTGTTGTGCTTAAAAAAAAGTTTGGGGGGAACTGCCCAAAAATAAAATACTGTAAAATGTTGGGGGAAAATTTTAAAGGGGTTTATAGGCGGTTTTTCCCAATACGGTTAAACCCAAAAAGGGAAATTTTTCATTAAAAATTTTCCCCAAAATTTAACTGGTAATTTTCCAAAATTAAAAACCCTTTAACGATATTTTTTTCACCCAAAGATGTTCAGGTGCCATACTAATAAATTTTTTCCCTTTATAAAATTTTTAGATTGGGGTCCATTTCAGACCCCAAAAAGCAAACCCATTTACAAAACCACTAACATAATTGGTCGTATTGGAGGTGACCCCGGGCGGGGTCCACTGATTAATTTAAAAGCAAATTAAACTGGGCATAAAAAAACAAAAAAAAAGTGAAAACACACACAGTGCACTCATTATTTTACCAAAAATATTTATAGTCTTAATCTGGGGTGAGATGAGTAGTATTTTTTGGGAAAAAATCAAGTGTGGATGTTTTAAGTAAAAGGGGCACCAAAAAAGGGCCAAACCCACCCAACCATACCATTCTATGATTTTTTAACATCCCAGAGCGATAAATGTAATGAAAGGTTCATAAATTATTTACCAAAAAATATTTGTGGTCTTAATGTGGGTCAGGGGGAAAGTAGAAAAAACGAAAAATGAGAGAGAAAAAATGAGGCAAAGAGGAAGGGTGAGAGTTATGTAAAAAAACCCAGGTAAAAAGTTTTGAAAAAAAAAAGGAACAGTCTTTTTTGGCATGTTAATTTGTACGGGGTTGTTCTACATTGATACGGTAGAATAAAAAAGAACAACACTTATTCTCATGTAACATCTTTTTAGAAAAAATGAGCCTGGGGAAGGGAATTGGAAATAAGTCACTTGACTTTTTTGGGATCCTAGGTTTCGGAAATTTAAAGGTATGAAAAATTTTGGAACTGTTTTTTGTGTATACCTGAAAAAACCCCTTACATACATACAAGGGAAAAATTTTACCCTCTTTAAACATTTTCTCTTATGTTAGTTTAGAAAAAATTTATTTTTGTCATTTTACAAAGATCGGGCCACTACATCTCAATATTTTGTTTATTTTTTCTATTGTTTTATTTTTTATTTTTATTTTTAATGTATCATTTTTTTATATAATTTTAAAAAAAATTTTAAAGGATGGATTAATAAAAATGGATAAATTAATATACACATTTAATGAGATTTTGGGATTATTATTATTATTATTTCAAAAAAGGGCTACCAAATGCTTACCATCTCATATTTGTTATTTATTCTACTGTGGGGTGTATATCATATTTATATGTTTGAAAGGTTTATTAAAAATTTTTGAAAAATATCAAAGATGGTTTAATGAAAATGTGTAAAACTTAAATAAACTTTTTAAATGAGACTTGGGGGAAAATTATTTTTAAATTTAATATGATCGGGAGACATAAGACATTTAAATTTTTTAAAATTTTACCCAGCCCAGTATGTAAGTTTTTTAAAAATATACATATGTATAATTATCAAGAGTATATATAAAATAGAAATAATTTTTTAAAAACCCTTTGGGAAATTTTTGGGAGTTTCCAGACATAAGGGAGAGACTTAGTGTTTGATCCAAGAAATGAAACAAACAGGGGGGGGCCCATATTGGGAAAGTCAGGGGGGGAGCCAGGAAAAATTTTTTTGGGTTCATAATTTGAAAGACTGTTTAAGGGAACGCGGGGAAACGTCAGAAGCAAAAACCCATAAAGGGGCCCACTGTAATTTTGATCAATCAGGTACTTGAATTTAAATGAAATTTTTATTTAACCAGGAACAAGCTTAAAAAACTAAAGCTCCCCTTCCCTTTTTCTTTGGATAAAACCTCAACTTCCCATCCCCAAAGGCTGTAAAAACCCAGTGGGTTTAGCATTTCCATCAAATAATAAATTTCACCTATCCCCAAAGGGGTAAATTCCTTTAAAATACGGGAATGATTTATTTTAGGGGTTTTTCATGAATATAAAAAATTTACAAAATTTTTAACAAAATGAAGTGTTTTTTAAAAAAATATCCCAAAAAATACTTTTTCTGTAGTACTAAACTTACCCTTTTTTTAAAAATGGGGAATGGGATGCTGGGGGAAGGCCCTTGATCCAAGGAATTAGACCTGTCTTTTTAAACCAACACTGGTTGCCCCCCATCCCCAGGTAAAATAACCCGGTTCAAGCATTTTTCCAAAAAATTTTTCAAAACCCTTATGAACCCGGGTTTTTCATTTCCTGGGCATGAGGTGCCAGGTGCCCCAAAAGTTTGGGAGGTTTAGGTCAAAAACAAAAAAAATGAGCAGAATTAGATACTACTATAACTGTTTCCCCCCAACTGAAAAAAAGATTTTGAATGAAAATTTTTGGGTCAACAAACTATTTTCAAAACCATGCATCACTGTGCCACACTAAAAAAAAAAGCAATTTCCCAAGTGCTCAAAAATTTCAAATTTTCCCTTTCACAAAGGAATTAAAAAAATTTTTGGGAAAATACCTGAATTTTTACTGAAATAACCCAACCATTGCAACCTGCTTAATAAACAAAGCCCAAATTTCCCCTTTAGACCAATATCTGTAATGTTTGTGACGGGAATCTGTGTATAATAACCCCTACTATTATAAATTATTATAATAATAAATAAAGATTAAATTTGTATTGTTTTTTTTTTTTTTAACATTTTACTTCTACTGGGGGTAGGGGGGGCCCCAAAAAGAGAAACACTTCCACCATCATTCACTTTCACTGTTCTGCAGGGGCCCCAAAACAAAAATTTTAAAATGTTCCAAACACCCAAGCCCCCAAACCCTCTTTGGGCAGGATTGTTTTCTCTTTTCCAGGACTCAGTTCAAACTTTTTTCCCCTGAATCTCTTCACAAAAATTACCCCAAAACCCTTCCCTTTAAACACCTCCCCCCCCTCCACTACATTTTTTACCCCCTCCAAGTCCCCCCTTTTTTCCCCCCCTTCAAAAATGCCCAAACCACCTCAACAACCCCCACCCCTCGAATACTTTAGTAATTCCACCCTCCCCAAATTTTCCCACCATAAATTTTCCCAAATATTTAAAACCCACATTCCCTTTTAGACACATCCCCACCCCCCAGCCCTTTCCTGCTGCAAACCAAAAACTAAGTTTCACACCCATAAAGGTTGGAACCACTATATTTCCTTTTCTTCCCCTTTGCCCCATGGAAAATTTTTTTGTCCCCCACAGAAACCCAATGCACCCACTTTTTTTTCCTTCATAAATTTTAAAAATATACAAAAGTATCAATAAACAGTAGTATGCATTATATTTTTAAAGAGGGCCCATATGCAAGCCTTATCAGGATCATCTTATCCCAGTCATCAACCCATCCCGGTGTGTAGTAATGTGTCCCCATGTGACTGAACCCTGAAATATAAGCACTTTTTTAATTTTAAAAATGGGCCTTTTTTGAATTAGAGTTGATGTGGTAGAAAAAACCACTTGGAAAATAAAAGAACGTGAAAACGATATTAATATATATAGTATAAAGTATATAGTATGATGTTTTAAATATAGAGATACCCCTTTTGCTTGTTTATTTTTAAAGCAAACTTTTTTTAATTAATTAGGGTTTTTTGCTTTTTTTAAACCCTGGGAAAGGGGAGGTTTAACCCATGGAAGCAAGCTTTTAAAAACCCCGGACAGTGGGAAAATTATAATCCATGGGGAGCCTAAAGGGGGATTATAAAGGGATTGGGGGGAATTTGGAAGGTTTTCACCAATTAAAACCGAGCACAAGATCCAATTCCTTTGATCAAACCCCCACCAGCATCAAAAACCCCTCGAGGTGGAAATGCAAAGCCACCCCCCAAGTTTTGGGTTTTTTTAAGATTATCCATCTGTTCCTTTTGGGTTTTTTGTAAAGGTTAAGGGTTTCATGAAATTTGGGGTTCCTATCTGACACCTTATAACCCCCCATAAAAATATAGTTTTCAAGGAAGAGTTCTGTGTGACCCTTTGGTGATTTTCTTTTCTTTATCCAGAAAAAAATCTTGTTTGTGGGAATTTTAGATACTGACAAAAAAGAGATATAGTATTTCTACTGTAACTTCTAATTTTATTTTTTTCACTTATAGCAGCGAAAGGGGACAGTTGGGGGAGTGGAGGGTTCCTGTTTAAGGCCGGGGGTAAAAAAATTATGCAGAAAAATTTTTTGGGGGAATTTGAAGGGGTTAAAAAACAAAGTCAGATAAAAAGAGGGGTTGAGGTTTTGGGCATTTAAAAGAGAATGGATCAAAGTAGAATGACATGGGGAGTATAAATCTGTAGGAAGGAAGGTGTAGGGGTCCTTTTAAAAAAGGGTTTGGGGAGGGAAAAGGGGGTTTTGGTTTTGGGGGTTTAACTTTAAGCAAGGGATGGGGGTTGGGTAGGGGGAATAGAGAATGGTATTTGGGGCCTGAAAAAATGCTGGGGAGCAGGGTAATATTTAGGAAGGATTCCCGGAAAACCCCCTTTTTTTTTAGCCGGGCTCCAAGTCCGAAAAAGCAAGCCTGCACCTTTTTTAAAAGGGGGGGTTTTGGGGTATTTGGAAATTTGGGGGATGTGTTTGTATCTTTACAATAGACTTCTAAACTGTTGTTCAAGAACTTTCAAAAAGTGGGTTATGGAGTGTGGTGAAAGTAAAATGATGATGAAAGCATTTTCTTTGGGGTTTTTTTTTCTTTTTTTACCCCCGCCTTTGGGGGGAGACAGTTGACTTGTTAAAAAAAAAAAAAAAAAAAAACATAGGGAAGGGGACACTGAGGGTAAAAGTACATAATAATATTATTAAAATGTGAACCCCGGGGTTTTTCAACAAAAAAACCCGAATTTCACTCCCGTGCTTAAGAAGACAAAACCCCTGACTTTTAGGTAAGAGCTCCCCAAATTATAAATGAGTTGTGTTCCCAAACTTTTTAAAATTTCAAAAGAATTGTTTTATTTTTTTAACTTTTGAAAGGATTGTGTTCCCAGTTTTGAACTAATAAAAAGTTTGGTTTTTTCAAAAAAAAATTTTAAAAAAAGAATAGTTATGTGGGAAAATAACATTTTACCCTTTTAGGGGCCAGGCCCCCGATCTGAAAAAAAGTTTTAGGGGTTTAAGAATTAAAAAAAAAAGAAACGAAGAGAATCTTTTCCAACAGAAAAAAAAGTACAAAATTTGATAGAAAAATCAGAATTATGCTCTTTTTGGGTTTTTTCTGACATTCAGTAAAAAAGAACATTTTCCTACTCTGAGCTCAATTTCAAGCTACTTTAATTTGGAAAACCCAAACAAAATTTATTTATTTCTGTAATATATCTTCCATTTATCTAATGATAACCCAAAAAATAAACCCCCAAAAAAATATGAAAATACACTGAAAATTTAAATAAACCAAAATTCAAAGGGCATTTTTTTTCCCCTCAAACGGTTGGGGAAGATTTTTTTTTTTATTGTGCACACTCACCACAAGGGCCCATTTTCTCATATCTAGACCAAATTTGCCAATTTTACTGCTTATCTGAATGAAAAGAGCTCAAAACCCATAGTAATACAGCACAAACTCAAAATGGTAAACTGACTTGGAAATTTAATGACTGTATAACTTAACTGGGTTTTTAGAGCCATGTCCGATTTTAAAAGAAAATGTTTTTTTTCAGGGAAATACAGCATGCAAAGTTACAAGAATTAGTGACAAGTTCAAAGGGATATTAGAAAATTTTTGTTTAGAGACCAAAAGGGCTTGAAAAAGCCCAAAAAAGTAAAAAATATACTGTTTTTTTAACCCTTTTTACTGTTTTAGCCCCCAAAATTTATTCTATGTCGCCAAATATTCCAAAAAAAAAATTTTTTCTTTGAAAAAGAAAATTTTTTTTTCTGAGTGTTTTTGGGCCAAAAAATTTTTCCCTTGGTACTTACCCGAGATATAGAGCCCAAATTTGCAGAAAATGAGCCGGGGAAAAGGGAAAAAGCGGCGACCGCCGCTTTACCCGGTAAAATTTAGTTATTTTTATTTGAAGGGTTTTTTGTTTTTTTACTATTTTATTTTTTTTACATAACTTATGGGTTTTTGAGACTTAAAATAAGGGGAAAATATATACACCCCGTTGTATAAACACAATAAGAAAAAAACATAATTTTCAATATATTTTTACAAAAATTGTTTAACAAACAAACAAACAAACAAACAAACAATTTTTCTCTTCTTTTTTTCTTCTTCTTTCTTTCCTTTTTCTTCTTTCCCCTTTTTTCCCTTTTTCCCCTTTTTTCCCTTTTTCTTTCTTTTTTCTCCCCTTTTTCTTTTTTCCTCTTCTTTTTCTCCTTTTTCTTTTTCCTTTTTTCTTTTTCCTTTCCTTTTTCTTCTTCTCCTTCTTCTTCTTCCCCCTTCTTCTTTTTTCCCCCCTTTCTTCCCTTTTTCCCTTTTCTTCTCCTTTTCCTTCCTTTTTTCTTCCTTTCCCTTTTTCTTTTTTCTTCTCTCCTTTCTTTTTCTCCTTCTTTCCTTTTTTTCTTTCCCCTTTTCCTTTTTTTTCTCCTTCTTTTTTCTTTTTCCTTCTTTTTTCTTTCCCCCCTCCTTCTCCTTCTTTTTTTCTTTTTCTTTTTCTTTTCTTCTCCTTCTTCCTTCTTCTTCTCCTTTTTTCTTTCCCTTCTTCTCCTTTCCCCCTTCCCTTTTTCTCCTCTTCTTCCCCCTCCTTTTCCTCCTCCTTTTCCTCCTTTTTCTTTTCCCCCCTTCTTCCCCCTTCCCTTTTTCTCCTTCTTCTCCTCCCTTTTTCTCCTCCTTTTTCTCCTTCTTCTTCCCCTTTTTCCTCCTTCTTCTCCTCCTTCCCTTCCCCCTCCTTTCCTTTCCTCCTCCTTCCCCCTCCTCCTTCCCTCCTTCTCCTCCTTTCCCTCCCTTTTCCTCCTCCTCCCTTTTGTGCGAGGGGTGGGTTATAATTGTTTTGAGTCAGAAGTCGGCAGCTGTCCAATGACATATTATCTCATTAGTCACTACCCCTACCCCTGTCAAAAAAATGTAAAAGGGTGCTGCCCCCCCTCCTTTCTATCCAATTAAATTTTTCCCCATTCTATATCTTTTAATTTTGCCCTCTTTTTTTGCCCCCTTTTTCTGTCTCACAGGGACAAAAACAAGGGAAAATAGGTAAAATTCCTAGGATAAACCCAAGAAACCAGACAAAGTGCTATAATTTCCTTTGAAGTGAGTAAACGGGATGAAGGGCTTGTGGCCCTCTGAGACAAAAGCTGATGGAAGACAGGGGGCTTGACAGGGAAAACAAATAGACAGAAGGGAAAAGTTTTTGTACCAGCAAAACAAAAAGGGGGGATGGTCATGTAATAATTTCCTCCTTTACGTCTCAAAGCCCGCTCTTATGGGGTGTTTTCTCCCTTTTCTTTTCAAAAGTCAGGGGGGACTTTTTTTCTTCAAGGGAAAAAATATTATTACATCTTCTTCTTCCTCCTCCCCCCTCCCTTCTCCTCCTCCTCCTCCTCCTCCTCCTTTCCCTTCCTCCCCCTTCCTCCTCTCCTCCTCCCCCCTCCCCCCCTCCCCCCTCCTCCTCCATTGCTTTTTCTCAAACCCCCCAAATCAATGAAATTGGGTTTTTTCTCGACACTTCCATCTGTGTTAGAGATCACTTTGGGGAAAAGAAGAGTCCCAGATTTGCAGGGGGAACCCCAATATTTTTTACCACCCGAATGCTGAAATGACAACTGAAAGGGGGATTCCCACAATGCAACCCCTGGTTCTGGGTTTTTTTTTTAGGGACACTGGGCCATGGAGACCCCTTCCCCTTTAATTTGGGCCCAAAAAGGGGCCCTTTTTGTTTGGGTTTGAAGCTGCCAGAATTTATGGGATAAATACCCCCAAAACATTGGGGTTGTAAGAGATTTTTTGTCGGGAAAAAGCGGGGTTTAAAAAAGATAAGATAAAATTTTGCCGGGTTTAACCCCCGGGGGTTTGCCACCCAGGATAACCCAAGAAAGGGGCGCCAAACCCGGGGGTGCAACTTATTTCCCTTGGGGGGCCCCAACCTTTTCCCCCAGGGGCGACCCACACCAATGACCAACACCCAAAACCTATTTGCCGCTAGGGGAACAGGGGCAACAGGTGGGAAAAGGGCGAATATTTCCACCCGGGGAATCAACCCGGCCCTCCGGGGAAGGAGCAGCCAAAGGCCAACCTTTTGAATATTAGAATGCATTATTACAGTTGGGTTATATTTAACCCTTTTTTTTTTTTTTTTTCCCAAGTCGGGGGCCCCCCACCGAGGCAGGGGGACCAAAAAAAAAACCCCCAAAAAAAATCTTTTAACAAAATTTAACACTTTCACCACACTTTGCAAAATTATCACTTTTTTTTTGCAGAGGGCCCGGGGAAACAAAAAGTTTGGGAAACATACACATATAAAAACACAACATATCCCTCCAAACCGCCAATATCCCAAACCCCCCCTTTTTAAAATGGGGCATTGTATTTCCCCTTTCCGGCCAAAATCCGACTATAGAAAAAAACCGGGTTTCCCCGAATCCCTTCACTAAAATTTCCCCGCTCACATCCAACAGGGTCCCCGGGCCCGGGGACCATCTGCCCCATTCACTCCTATCTAACACCCGCCCGCTGGAAACCGCCCCTTTCCCACAAAACCCCTTTTTCTCCCTCCAACCCCTTTTGAGGACGAATTTACCCCCCCTCCTTCCCTTTGATTTATATGTTTCCACTTTTACCGTGATCCATTTTCTCTAAATGACCAAACCCCTTTTTAAACCCCCTTTTTGCCCTCTGACTAAACTTCTTTTTTAACTCCACACCCCCCTTTCCCCACCCGAATTTTTAAAACAAAAATTTACACCCCACATTGCCCTTAAAAACATTCCGCCCTCCAAACTTTTCCCCCCCTCCAATTTTATCCCCAAATTTTACAACCAATAAGAATTTTTGGACATTTTATTTTCCTTTCCCTTTTTTTGCCCTAAGATAACTTTTTGACTCCACATATACCTCAACGCATTCACCCCTTTTTTTTCCCCATCAATTCCCCATGATTAACCTCATCCTTTATAAATCCATCCCCAAAATCCCCAAATTTCCCCAAAATCTGAAAAACTTTCTTTTTCCATACTCCTTTCCCCCCCAATTTTATATCCAATTTTTTTTTATCTAAATCATTTTACACCCCCATCACCTTACTCTTTTTTTATGTTACTTTCAACTTTCACTTTACACACATTCCCAAACCCATCCACTAACCTTTTCAATTTTTTTTAGAATCTCCCCTAAGCAAGTATATCATAAAAAGTAACTGTGTTTTTTTCCCCTTTTGAATTTGATTCCCCTAATTTAATCCCACCCTCTCCCAAAAAAACCCTAGATTTACTTCCTTTACAACCCCATCTATAAATATATTAAACAAAAATGGTGACATTAAATCCTGTTTAAGACTTCCATTTTTTTAAAATAGTCTCCCCCTCTTCACACCCCAACCCCACCCCACTGTCCTCATAAAAAATCTTTAACATTTAATAACTTACCACCATTCCATATACTTGGGAACATCCACAAATTTTTCCCCTATCCAATTTATCATATGCCTTTTTTAAATCCAAAAAGCACAAAACCTCCCCTTTGTCTAAATACTGGGTTTACAATATGCCCAAGTAAAAAACCTGATCCACAAACCCCTACCCACTTTAAAAAAACCTTTTCTCATCCCAAACCTTTCATTCTGTCTTTCCCCCTTAATTCTTTTAATTATAACCCACTGTAATTTTTCCTGGTATTCGGGGTTTTTTTCCTCCATAATTTTTACAGCCCTTTTTCCCCTTTCCCCTTTTTTTATAAAGGGACTATACATGTTTTCCCCAAACCCTTTGTACCTTCCCCTTTCATACATTTATTAAAAAAAGTAAACCCAAACCATATCCCCCCGCTTTTAACATTTGTCATGATCCCATCAGTTCCAGCCGTTTTTCCCTTTCATTTTACTTTAAAGCCCCCACGACTTCCCACACTTACATTTCCTTTTCACTTAAAAGATGGATTCCCCCGAAAGTGCATGAAATTACCGCCTTTTTCTTCCTTAACATTTAAAAAATTCTTAAAAATTTGCCATCTACCCAATACCTCCATCTCCCCCTCACAACTCCTCTTCTTTGTTTTTAAAGACAAACCCATTTTCCCCAGGCTTTTTTTAACTTGTTTAACTCCTCCCAAAAATTTTTTTTTATTTTCATTAAAAAATTTTTTGACAGTGCCTCCCCCCACTTATCATCTGCCCCCTTGCACTCTTCACCACCCCTTTTCCTTTTTTTTACTCTCCAAAACTCTGCTCTTCTTATAAACTTTGTTTTTAAAACCCCCTCATAAGCTACCTTTTTCTTTATCACACCCCTTTTCTTCATCATTTCCCCCAACACTCTTTCCTGCCCCACCCTCCCATAACCACAAACTTCCCCCCCCTTCTAATACTGCATTTTAAAAATATTCCAACCCTTTTTCAACCCCTCACTATCTTGGACAGAATTTCTGCCAATTTGTCGCCATACCAACCCCAAATTCCTCCTCCCCGTTTATACACCTTTTACCCCCCTCCTTCCCCCTTTTTTCCCCCTTTTCCCCTTTCCCATCTACCCCTTTTCTTAACTGTGGGTAAACCAAATAATGATCCGAGAAACAGGGCCCTTTTATAAAACGTACATCCTGGGGGCCACCCATCAACCATCCACCAATACATAATCTAATAAACTACTTTTTTTACTAAAATCATACCTTGTATATTTTTTTTTTCCCTTTTCATAAAATATGTATTACTTATTACCAAACCCTTTTTAACCCTAGTTTAATTAAAGGCTCCCCATTTTATTTACCCCGGAACCCCCAAAATTTTTCTACTACCTCCATAACATTTTTTCCCAATTTCTAGATTAAAACCTCAACCACCAATTTTCCCCCACTTTATTTTCAAAACCCCAAAAAATTTAAGACATTACTTACAGCTGAGCAATGTCTTATGCATAACCATTCTATGGGCAAAATTCTGCACATATTTTCGCACCTGGTATGAGGAAGTAGTAGATTGTTCTTGGCTATCCGCTGATCATCCGTGAGAGTGAGATTGAAGGTTGTTTGTGATGCTAGGATGGCAACGGAGTCCAAGTTCTCATCTGAACACGGCACTTCTTTGCTCTTAGACTGCTGAATATCTTGTAAGTGTAGATTCTCATTTAAAGAAAATTCTTCATGCTGAAAAGATGTAGATTCAGTATCATATTAAGTTTGGTGTTATAATATATGTAATATTTATGCCTGAATATTCATATATATTTGTCAGATATGCTGCTAGTACTGAGATCACCTGAACTTTACCCCCTAGGATAACTGTGAAATAACTTATTATAATCATGGTAATCACTAGACCCTTAAGAGTCATACAGAACTAAACAGCAGAGGTGAGAATAATGGACGGGAAGAGGTGGAGGTGCTGAGGGAAGGACACTCGCTACAAGGATGTAGGTTATTGTTGTAGTATATTACCAAGAAGGGTTATAACAATGGTAGGACTGTCCAAGAGGAGGGCAGAGAAAGTACAGTATGTCGGGGCATTGAAGATATCTGAATTTAAGTTGGTGTGCTCTCAGATGAACAAAATACAAATAACCTACACATACAAGAAAAAACTTACAATAACATTTTGGTCCGACTTGGACCAGTAAAGCCATCATAGGTTTCTTTCTCATGTGTACGGGTTATTTGTGTATTGCTCCAGTCACGGTATTGTGCCTTTATATTCTTGATGAACAGAAACATTTTTCAAGAGTAAAAGAATAGTGTTCCATGGTTCACTTGTAGTGTACTCAGATCATATACTGAATGCTGCCTGTGTGTACTATCACCTAGATCAGGGGTGGAGAACCTGCAGTCTTAAGGCCACATGCAGCACCTTTTAGAGCATTAAGTGAAACCTTCTGAATGAATTATTTTTTTGAAGTTATTATATAATAATTAACTTTTTACAAAATAAACAACATTTTGCAGTATATCTAATAAAAATTTCTTGAATGTGGCTGTTACAACTCTGATGTCATAACTTAAATAAAATGTCCCTGGCTTCTAAAGGCTGCTCACACTGCTGTTTATGGGTTAAAAAATTACACTGAAAAACTCAACAACTTTTGGGCCAGCATGTACTCATACAAGTTAAGAAACATGAGTGCAAATAATTAATGTTGTGTTAGGAAGGACATAAAAACTCACCTTCACAAAAATATATCTATATTAATAGTATTTTATATACAACTTACAATCTACTCCAAAAAACCACCACACTCCGGTTCACATTAGCTCACTAGCACACTGCTACTAACGAGTTAAAATACATAAACTGGGAGGCTTCATGACACCCGCCCTTCCTTTCTGCCGGCTACTTAGCCTACAGTTAAAATATTAAATGCTCTCCAAAACACAGGCCCTCGCACACACTAGGGCTTTACAAATAAATGAGATTATCAGAAAATACACAAAATAGAATACACTAAAAAAAAAAAACCTTACCCAATACCACCTCCTCAAAACCACTACACCTCACCTCCTCTGCTGTGCGTAACCTACTGCCTAATTATTATAATCAAGGGGAAGCGCTAAACCCATAGGATTATACAGCGCCTGGGGGGGGGGGGGAGATGTGGAAGGCATTCAGGCTTAATTCGGGAAACTGGAGCGCAGATCCAATTCCCTAAATCAAGAGCCCCTCACCAACATCAAGGAACCTTCCCTGAGGGGACCTACTGCCTAAACATGCCTCATCTGCTTCTGTCCTGGCCACTCTGCCTGTGACAGGAATAAAACACGTCCGCTTTCAGGAAATAATACACTTCCACTTTCAGTATACTCCTGGAACTATGTTATATAAAATATTTTTTCTGCATGTCACTGTGTAACAGTGGCCTTATTAGATTACAGCAAACTTTAATGCAGCCTTCCAATATAAAAAGGTTCCCCATCCCTGACCTAGATTATTATTAATAATTTTTAAAGGGGTGGACTGATAAGCCAGCGGAAGGCCTCAGCCAGATAAACAATAGCTCCAGTGGCGGGGTCATCACATGACAACTACCTGTGTCAAAAAACAACTGTCCTGTTTCCTGACAAATCTTACCTAACCTAACGTGCTCAGTGTCTAAGGTTTGATCCCTGGGATGGGTGGAAACACTGGGCATTTTCCTTACACCTGCTGTCCCTGTTCACCCAAAATGCACCACATTTTAGTGGCTTTCTTTTGTGCTTAATATTTTATTACATGTAAACTACATTTTGTATACTGCACAATGTTTAAGTGGGTATTTGGGTATTAGTTGCCAGTTGTGAGTCACATCCTGGGGTGGTAGTATACCTTACATAGTACCGGGCTTTGAAATGAGCTGTTACAATAACACCTCTTAGTCTATAAAATTGATTTGCATAAAAAAAATCAGGACATTTTAACAATCCTAGCACAGTGAAATAAAATTATGCAAATTTTTATATGACATTTATATTATGTTTACAATAATGTTTTATCACTGATTACATCATTGCTTAGTTAATTTTAAGCCAGCCCGTAATGCTATGCATACAAGTGGCTTTGGCATGCTGCTCTTACCTGTATTTTTTTGTACCTCTGTATGTATGTTCAAATTATTAAATAAATAAATAAATAAATAAAGATAGAAATGTTAAAAGCAGGTGGGGATATAGTTTTGGAGTGGTTGGTGCAATTATTTAATAAATGTATGGAAGAGGGTAAGGTACCTAGGGACTGGCAGAGAGCATGCATAGTTCCTTTGTATAAAGGCAAAGGGGATAAAAGAGAGTGCAAAAATTATAGGGGGATAAGTCTGCTAAGTATACCTGGTAAAGTGTATGGTAGAGTTATTATTGAAAGAATTAAGAGTAAGATGGAGAATAGGATAGCAGATGAACAAGGAGGCTTTAGGAAAGGTAGGGGGTGTGTGGACCAGGTGTTTACAGTGAAACATATAAGTGAACAGTATTTAGATAAGGCTAAAGAGGTCTTTGTGGCATTTATGGATTTGGAAAAGGCGTATGACAGGGGGGATAGGGGGGGCAATGTGGCAGATGTTGCAAGTGTATGGTGTAGGAGGTAGGTTACTGAAAGCAGTGAAGAGTTTTTACGAGGATAGTGAGGCTCAAGTTAGAGTATGTAGGAAAGAGGGAAATTATTTCCCAGTAAAAGTAGGCCTTAGACAAGGATGTGTGATGTCACCGTGGTTGTTTAATATATTTATAGATGGGGTTGTAAGAGAAGTAAATGCGAGGGTCTTGGTAAGAGGCGTGGAGTTAAAAGATAAAGAATCACACAAAGTGGGAGTTGTCACAGCTGCTCTTTGCTGATGACACTGTGCTCTTGGGAGATTCTGAAGAGAAGTTGCAGAGATTGGTGGATGAATTTGGTAGGGTGTGCAAGGGAAGAAAGTTAAAGGTGAATACAGGAAAAAGTAAGGTTATGAGAATAACAAAAAGATTAGGTGATGAAAGATTGAATATCAGATTGGAGGGAGAGAGTATGGAGGAGGTGAATGCATTCAGATATTTGGGAGTGGACGTGTCAGCGGATGGGTCTATGAAAGATGAGGTGAATCATAGAATTGATGGGGGGAAAAGAGTGAGTGGTGCACTTAGCAGTCTGTGGAGACAAAGAACTTTGTCCTTGGAGGCAAAGAGGGGAATGTATGAGAGTATAGTTTTACCAACGCTCTTATATGGGTGTGAAGCATGGGTGATGAATGTTGCAGCGAGAAGAAGGCTGGAGGCAGTGGAGATGTCATGTCTGAGGGCAATGTGTGGTGTGAATATAATGCAGAGAATTCGTAGTTTGGAAGTTAGGAGGAGGTGCGGGATTACCAAAACTGTTGTCCAGAGGGCTGAGGAAGGGTTGTTGAGGTGGTTCGGACATGTAGAGAGAATGGAGCAAAACAGAATGACTTCAAGAGTGTATCAGTCTGTAGTGGAAGGAAGGGGGGGTAGGGGTCAGCCTAGGAAAGGTTGGAGGGAGGGGGTAAAGGAGGTTCTGTGTGCGAGGGGCTTGGACTTCCAGCAGGCATGCGTGAGCGTGTTTGATAGGAGTGAATGGAGACAAATGGTTTTTAATACTTGACGTGCTGTTGGAGTGTGAGCAAAGTAACATTTATGAAGGGGTTCAGGGAAACCGGCAGGCCGGACTTGAGTCCTGGAGATGGGAAGTACAGTGCCTGCACTCTGAAGGAGGGGTGTTAATGTTGCAGTTTAAAAACTGTAGTGTAAAGCACCCTTCTGGCAAGACAGTGATGGAGTGAATGATGGTGAAAGTTTTTCTTTTTCGGGCCACCCTGCCTTGGTGGGAATCGGCCAGTGTGATAATAATAAATAAAAAAAATATATATTTTGCCCCAAAATCAACAAAGCACACTAAAGCTTGCAAAAAACTGATGTAAAATAAATTATTTAACTAACCTATGAAATGGGGGAAAAATATTCATATATAATCCACTGCTTATACATTATGTAACCAGTAACAAAAGTATTATTATTCTTTAAGGATAAGAAGCATTTACTGTAATGTACTGTATTTATATTTACAAGCCTTATTAAATTTTGTTATAAATATCATAAACAGCAACTTACAGCTTTGATTATTTTCCTGGAAGGTTTCTTAAGTATGAGCTGACAGCTGCATGGACTAGAGGGCAGCACGTGGACTACCGCACTAGAAATGTGACAAAGGGCTGACAGAACACTCTCAGGCATGACATCCCGTCCACAGTATAAAATGAGTTGCTCAACATTATCCCCTGTCCAAAAGTAAAAATAATAGCATGATGAAGATAAGGGGTCCCCAATTTGCACTAGATGTGGCACTTTCCTATACAGGCATACCTCACTAATACAGTGGGTTAGGTTCCAGACCACCACCATAAAGCCAATATTGCCTCAAAGAGAATCACAGCCTTTTTCTTCACTTGTCAGTGTATATAAAAGCCTAAAAACATGCTTACCTGTCATTTATTAAGTGCACAACAGCATTAGGCCTATAAAAATGATGCAAAAGTAAAACTATTTTTTTTTAAATTGCCAAAAACCAACTTAAGAGCAAGGCAAGTGCTGAAAATAATAAACATGAATATAATTGAAGAGTAAATGTTGGAAATGCATGGAATAGGAGGTAAGTTACTGAAAGCAGTGAAGAGCTTTTATGAGGATAGTGAGGCTCAGGTTAGAGTATGTAGGAGAGAGAAAGGGAGATTATTTCCCAGTAAAAGTAGGTCTTACACAGGAATGCATGATGTCACCATGGTTGTTCAGTATACTTATATACAGGGTTGTAAGAGAAGTGAATACTTGAGTGTTGGAAAGAGGTGTGGGATTAAAAGATAAAGAATCTAACACAAAGTGGGAGTTGTCACAGTTGCTTTTTCCTGATGACACACTGTTTTTGGGAGATTCTGAAGAGAAGTTGCAGAGGTTGGTGGACGAGTTTGGTAGGGTATGTAAAAGGAAATTAAAAGTGAACAAAGGAAAGAGTAAGGTAATGAGGATAACAAAAAATTTAGGTAATGAAAGACTGGATATCAGACTGGAGGGAGGGAGTATGGAGGAAGTGAATGTATTCAGATATTTGGGAGTGGACTTGTCAACAGATGGGTCTATGAAAGATGAGGTGAATCATAGAGTTGATGAGGGGGAAAAAAGGTGAGTGGTGCAATGAGGAGTCTGTGGAGACAGAACGTTATCCATAAAAGCAAAGAAGGGAATGTATGAGAGTACAGTTATAACAACACACTTACATGGGTGATGAATGTTGCAACAAGGAGAAGGCTGGAAGCAGTGGAGATGTCGTGTCTGATGGCAATGTTTGGAAATTAGGAGGTGTGGGGTTACAAAAAGTATTATCCAGTGGGCTGAGGAGGGGTTTAGGTGGTTCAGACATTTAGAAAGGATGGAACAAAATAGAATGACTTGGAATGTATAAATCTGTAGTGGAAGGCAGGCAGGGTAGAGGTCAGTCTAGGAAAGGTTGGAGGGAGGGGAGTAAAGGAGGTTTTGTGTGCAAGGGGCTTGGACTTCCAGAAAGCACGTGTGAGCCTGTTAGATTGGAGCGAGTGGAGACAAATGGTTCTTATGACTTGATGTGCTGTTGGAGTGTGAGCAAAGCAACATTTATGAAGAGATTCAGGAAAACTGTAATATTCCCTCCCTCCTTCAGTATGAGGGAACTGTACTTCCCAAGGCAGGTACAGGGAGGTAATCAAGTTTGATCCAGGGGAGGGAACAGCTCCAACTCTTTGGATCAAAAGCCCTTCAAGAGCATCAAGACACCCTTTAGAGTGATAATTACCTGCAGCTAGTAAATGTAGGCTCCTTATCAAGTGTAAAGAATCCTGGTGATGAGTGATATCCTCAAGCCTATCCACAACCATTACTATTTTTCTTTTTCCACTTCCATCACCATTATGTCCGAGTCTGAAAATCTCTTGTAATGGTTGTTGCAAAGATACTTCAGGCTGGTCACTCACCCAGCCACATGGATCACTAGCACCATCGTAGAATTCAATTTTTCCTGATGACTCTGAAAGATAACACGTATACAAGTACATGTATTATTATACCATTGCAAAATGTTTGTGACTATTCCAGCCACAATAATCACTTGTACCATCATAAAACAATGTTTTTCTTTGATGTCTCTGAAAGATGCTCATGTTTATATTATTAAACCATCATACAGAAAATGCCCCCATATTATTAAACCATTGTACAGATTGTGGGTCGTAAATTGCCTGCACTGAAACAACAGAATTATTTTATTTATCAATGAATGGTTGTGCTGTGAGATGGGGAGAATAATGGGTTGTCAGTGAATGGTTGTGCTGTGAGATGGGGAGAATAATGGGTTAGTGAATGGTTGGGCTGTGAGATGGGGAGAATATTGGGTTGTCAGTGAATGGTTGGGCTGTGAGATGGGGAGAATAATGGGTTGTCAGTGAATGGTTGGGCTGTGAGAGGGGGAGAATAATGGGTTGTCAGTGAATGGTTGTGCTGTGAGATGGAGAGAATAATGGGTTGTCAGTGAATGGTTGGGCTGTGAGAGGGGGAGAATAATGGGTTGTCAGTGAATGGTTGTGCTGTGAGATGGGGAGAATAATGGGTTGTCAGTGAATGGTTGTGCTGTGAGATGGGGAGAATAATGGGTTAGTGAATGGTTGGGCTGTGAGATGGGGAGAATATTGGGTTGTCAGTGAATGGTTGGGCTGTGAGATGGGGAGAATAATGGGTTGTCAGTGAATGGTTGGGCTGTGAGAGGGGGAGAATAATGGGTTGTCAGTGAATGGTTGTGCTGTGAGATGGAGAGAATAATGGGTTGTCAGTGAATGGTTGGGCTGTGAGAGGGGGAGAATAATGGGTTGTCAGTGAATGGTTGTGCTGTGAGATGGGGAGAATAATGGGTTGTCAGTGAATGGTTGTGCTGTGAGATGGGGAAAATAATGGGTTGTCAGTGAATGGTTGGGCTGTGAGAGGGGGAGAATAATGGGTTGTCAGTGAATGGTTGGTCTGTGAGATGGGGAGAATAATGGGTTGTCAGTGAATGGTTGTGCTATAAGATGGGGAGAATAATGGGTTGTCAGTGAATGGTTGGTCTGTGAGATGGGGAGAATACAGTGGACCCCCGGTTTACGATATTTTTTCACTCCAGAAGTATGTTCAGGTGCCAGTACTGACCGAATTTGTTCCCATAAGGAATATTGTGAAGTAGATTAGTCCATTTCAGACCCTCAAACATACACGTACAAACGCACTTACATAAATACACTTACATAATTGGTCGCATTCGGAGGTGATCGTTATGCGGGGGTCCACTGTAATGGGTTGTCAGTGAATGGTTGTGCTGTGAGATGGGGAGAATAATGGGTTGTCAGTGAATGGTTGGGCTGTGAGATGGGGAGAATAATGGGTTGTCAGTAAAAGGTTGGTCTGGGAGATGGGGAGAATAATGGGTTGTCAGTGTATGGCTGTATTGTGAGATGGGGGGAATGATGGCAAGACAAACAAGCGTTTTGGGAGGTCCTATAGACCACACTTATAATAGCCTTTTCATTCCTTTCGAGAAACTGCAGCTAAACATATTGTGTCTGTCTTTTCTGCCTTTATATCGTTTTTGATGCAATGGTTTAATTTTTATCATGCATATCAACTCTGCCCCTTTCCTATTGGCTGTCATTGTGGAATAATTTATACCTCTGTCTGTGGCATTCAGCAGATGTGTTCCAATTTTTCAGACTGAATCAGGTCTTGTTTTTTGCAATAATATCTGTGTTTCCTCATATGCGATTAGTTTTAGTTTATTTCTTGCATTGTGGATAATTGTATAGTAAATGCTAAGTAAGTTTTTGTGTGGTCTCTCTTCCTTGTTTCACTGTAAAACAATCCCATTGTTTTTGTATTAACTATTCTATGAGTAATACCATTTTCTTAAATTTTTCCAAATATATCTTGGCAATTTTGCTCCAGCCATCCCTAGTACTGCAGACTGTACCTTAAGGCTTTATAAACCTAATAGTGGGCTAAACATAGCTTGCAATAAAGTACCCAAAATGTTTTTCTGTTGGATACCCAAAATGTTTCGTGTGTGTCCCTTTAACTGATAGCTGGCATTTTCATACTTCTCACACTGTTAATGGTGGGAATGTTGGAGCTCAGAGGATCATTTAAACTGAAATGGCAGTGGAGTAATGTCAAGACAGCAGGAGAACAAGTGATGGTTGGGGGCAGCTCTAGGTTATATAGGAAGGTCTTAGAGGTGACAATCTAGTGGGAAGGAAAAGCTAGACTTGTCTTGAAGCAGCATTATTATTAGTTTTATTTGGAGGGGCTTTGAGGGACCTGATGGAATCTTTGGGAGCTTCAGGGGCATTGTCACTAGTGATGGTGGATATTTTCTTTTCACTTTCCAATCAAAATCAAATCAACATCTTTAAGAAGCAAACACAGAAACAATGATTGTGTTTACAGTTTGTAACTTACCGCCAGGCTTTAAATAATAAGATATTACAAGGACCCCAATGGGAATATGTCACTTAGTCTGGCTTATTATTTTTGGTTATCCTAGGTAATTTACACATATGTTACTATGTATAATAACTACTTATGTCGACCTGTACCTAAATAAACTTATTATTAGACAAAAATTTAACAGGTACATTTAAATTACAGTATTTCATTAAATAAAATCATATTAATTTACATAAATGTATCTTTTAATTTAGTAATAAAAACTAACCTTCCTTCAGAAACCTTCTTATATCCTGAGCTCGGAGAGAAGTGTGAAGATAATGAATATTAGCAGGAGAGCGAAGGTGCGAGTTTATGACAGTATATAACAGTCCTCGACCATTAACTTCATTTGTATCTGAAAGTGGAAAAAAAAAAGTTTAAAACCTTTGTAAATAAACAAGAAACACTTTAATAAATGGTTGATAAATTACTTGTGTTTTTACTCTATAATACTTTGTAATCTATAATACTTTGTAATCTATAATACTTTGTAATCTATAATACTTTGTAATCTATAATACTTTGTAATCTATAATACTTTTTTAGTCTATAAAACTTTTTTATCTATAATCAGATCAATTAATAGTTCAAAAATTGTTCCCTGTATAATTCATAAATAATATAATTTATATTATATATGAGGGTAATAAACACTAGCAATAATATGATCTTATTTCTACAATAACTTACAGCCAGACATTATATAATAAAATATTACAAAGACAACAATGGAAATAAGTCATTTTGAGTTTTATTATCCTGGATGGTAATTAACATGTTAATATGTATGATAATTGTACTTACATGTACCTGTAGCTCAATATAATTATTATAATTATTTATACATACTTCGAGACACTAATGCAACACATGGGAATCTTTATTGAAGAAACGTTTCGCCACACAGTGGCTTCATCAGTCCAATACAAAGTAGAAGTGGGTAAGGAGAGTAGAAGTTTGAGGTAATCAGTCCCTCAACCTGGAGTCGATGTGTTCAGTCCATTAGTCTTGTAGGAAGTGCAGCACAGGGTCAGAGAGGTGGCTTATATACTTCAACTCATCTCACTGCAGTATATAAGCCACCTCTCTGACCCTGTGTTGCACTTCCCACAAGACTAATGGACTGAACACATCGACTCCAGGTTGAGGGACTGATTACCTCAAACTTCTAATCTCCTTACCCACTTCTACTTTGTACTGGACTGATGAAGCCACTGTGTGGCGAAACGTTTCTTCAATAAAGATTCCCATGTGTTCCATAAGTGTCTCAATTCTTCAACTTGTCGGTTTTCAAAACCATTCATCACATAATTATTTAGTCTATCATTAAAGACAATTTTATGAAAGTTCATGCACACAATCTTTAAAAAACTAGACAATACCTGTTAGAAGTAATATTCTTGGGGTGGGTGTTTCCTCACACACGAAAATCTTCTCTAAGTTAGTTTTAGACATTTGTTCGTCTTCTAATTCTTCAGGAACTTGTAAATTTAGATGATCAGTCTTCTAATACTTCAGGAAACTTGAAAGTTGTTGATGTTTCATCTTCTTTCTTCCTTCTTCTGGGGTTTATAAAGGCCACTGACAGCTTAGGCTCTTATGGCACCTTATTGCACTTAATGCAGGAAAACATATTAATAGTAATACTGATTATTATTATTATTATTATTATACATACTTTATTTAAGTATGATACAATGTTTGTACAAAGGTGAATGTCATTTAGATGTACATGCAAAAAGCCCCTTAATATGCAGAGTATTTTGGATAAACTTAAACTGGCTTAAGATTAATAAAACAATAATTTTATACAGTCACTTGGAGTGTAAACAGAAATTTGGAAGTTACAATGAATACAGGAAAATTGAAGAAGGAACAGAAGTTCCTTATGTAAGGAGAAAGAGAAGCTGGAACTTCCCACAATTGTCGAAAGCTTTTGGAAAGTCTATGTATACTACATCCGTATTTTGTTTATCCTCTACAGCATCCAGGACCTTGTCATAGTGGCCCAGTAACTGAGACAGACAGGAGCGACCTGCTCTAAACCCATGTTGTCCTGGGTTGTGTAATTGATGGGTATCTAGATGGTTGGCGATCTTGCTTCTTAGAACCCTCTCAAAGATTTTTATGATATGGGATGTTAGTGTTATTGATCTGTAGTTCTTTGCAATTGCTTTACTGCCACCTTTGTGGAGTTGGGCTATGTCTGTTGTTTTTAGTGTGTGTGGGATGACCCGTGTGTCCATGCTCCCTCTCCATAAAATGCTGAAGGCACGTGATAGGGGCTTCTTGCAGTTCTTGATGAACACGGAGTTCCATGAGTCTGGGTCTGGGGCAGAGTGCATGGGCATGTCATTAATTGCCTCTTCAAAGTCTTGTGGAGTTAGAATAATGAAGAATTGAGACACTTATGCAACACATGGGTTGCATAAGTGTCTCAATTCTTCAACTTGTCGGTTTTCAAAACCATTCATCACATCTGTCAGACACTGCAACATCATGGAATCTTGGTACAAAAACTTCAACGCTTGCCCAAACCTTTGGACGATGACCTACTTACATTAGTGGCAGGTCCCACTAAGATCCCGCCTCCTCCTGCTTCAACTCCTCTCACTGCAGTATATAAGCCATCTCTCTGGCCCTATGCTGCACTTACTACAAGAGTGATGGACTGAACACATCGAATCCAGGTTGAGGGACTGATTACCTCATACTTCTACTCTCCTTACCCATTTCTACTTTGTATTGGACTGATGAAGCCACTGTGTGGCAAAACGTTTCTCCAATAAAGATTCCCATGTGTTGCATAAGTGTCTCAATTCTTCAACTGGAGAGAGTTTACCTGGAGAGAGTTCCGGGGGTCAACGCCCCCGCGGCCCGGTCTGAGACCAGGCCTCCTGGTGGATCAGAGCCTGATCAACCAGGCTGTTGCTGCTGGCTGCACGCAAACCAAAACCATTCATCACAGTTAGAATAATATCCGAGATTTCTGGGATGTAGTAATAAAGATTATTATTGTTGTTATTATTACTATTACTTATTTATATCCCAACTTGGGCCGTCATAATCCTTCAACCCATCAACACCTGTCCTTGAACCATCATAACCCTTTAATCCAACAACGGTCCTTGTGTCATGTGGGTTTTCGATACGTGGATAGGGTAAGAATACTCACGTAGGCTGGTAGTACGTATAATATAACGGAAAGTATGGGAAAGCGCTAACAGCCGTCCTGCCTCTCTCTGCTCCCTAGCCTGACTGACCCATGAGTGCCTACGGGTGAGGATGTTTGAAATCCTGCTATGGTCAGCAGCAATATGAATACAGTCAATGATTCACACAGACGGTTGGTAGTGAGTCATCTACTGGTACACTGGTTACTGGTAACTGGTTACTAGGAACTGGTACTACTACTGAGACTTGGGCCGTCAAATCCCTTCAACAACGGCCCTTGGGCCGTCATAACCCTTCAACAACGGTTTTTGAGCCGTCATAACCCTTCGACAACGATCCTTGGGCCGTCATAACCCTTTAGCAACGGTCCTTGGACCGTCATAACCTTTCAACCCATCAATAACGGTCCTTGGGCCGTCGTAACTCTTCTGCAACGCTCCTTGGACCGTCATAATCTTTCAACCCATCAACGATCCTTAGACCGTCATGACCTTTCAACCCATCAACAGCGGTCCTTGGACCGTCATAACTTTTCAACCCATCAACAACGGTCCTTGGGCCTTCATAACCCTTTAGTAACGGTCCTTAGACCGTCATAACCTTTCAATCCATCAACAACGGTCCTTGGACCGTCATAACTCTCCAACCCAGCAACGGCCCTTGGGCCGTCGTAATTCTTCAACTGAAGAATATCCAAGTATTCATATTTTGCCATATCAGAGCATTGATGCAGGCTAATAGGAAATTATTATTATTAAGGTTAGCCGGACTTGAGTCCTGGAGGTGGGAAGTACACTCTGGAGAGGTGGAAATATGTTGCAGTTTTTAAACTAGTGTAGGCGCGTCTCTCGCAAGAAAGTGATAGAGTGAATGACGATAAAGGTATTTCTTCCTTTTCGGGTCTCCCTATCTTGGTGGGAAACGGCCGATGTGTTCATAAAATAAATATAATAAAGTAAATTATTATTATTACCCCCCATTCCCACAGCCACAAGATGTTTTTCATGTGATGAATGGTTTTGAAAACTGACAAGTTGAAGAATTGAGAAAGTACTTTCTACAAGACTGATGGACTGAACACATCGACTCCAGGCTGAGGGACTGATTACCTCAAACTACTCCTCTCCTTATACCTTCCTGATTTGTATTGGACTGATGAAGTCACTGTGTGGCGAAACGTTTCTTCAATAAAGATTCCCATATGTTGCATAAATGTTTTCCATCTTTACATAATAAGATCGAAAAAAATGATATATGAATTTGTATATATGGCTTATTGAATTATATTTGAGACAGTGCAGAATACTCTCAAAAAACTGATTTTTTTTAATCTAAAGAAATAAAAACGCAAAAAATATTGGTCGTAGTTGTGTTAGTCTTTATGAAGACAATTTATGTATGTGTACTCACCTATATGTGGCTGCAGGGATTGATTCACAGCTCCTGGCCCCGTATATGTGTACTCGCCATTTTATGTGGTTACATGGGTCGAGCACAGCTCTTGACCCCATGTACGTGCGTGTACTCATATGTGGTTATATGGGTCGAGCACAGCTCTTGACCCCATGTACGTGCGTGTACTCATATGTGGTTATATGGGTCGAGCACAGCTCTTGACCCCATGTACGTGTGTGTACTCATATGTGGTTATATGGGTCGAGCACAGCTCCTGGTCCCGTGTGTGTGTGTGTGTGTGTGCATAGTCACCTATATGTGGCTGCATGGGTCGAACACAGCTCTTGGCCCCGTGTGTGTGTGTACAATATGTGGGGGTGTATACCTGGAGAAGGTTCCAGGGGTCAACGCCCCCGCGGCCCGGTCTGTGGCCAGGCCTCGCGGTGCGCATATATATATATATAAAAGAGAAGAAGAAAAACTTTATAAAACTGGGTTGCTTAAATGTGCGTGGATGTAGTGTGGATGACAAGAAACAGATGATTGCTGATGTTATGAATGAAAAGAAGTTGGATGTCCTGGCCCTAAGCGAAACAAAGCTGAAGGGGGTAGGAGAGTTTCAGTGGGGGGAAATAAATGGGATTAAATCTGGAGTATCTGAGAGAGTTAGAGCAAAGGAAGGGGTAGCAGTAATGTTAAATGATCAGTTATGGAAGGAGAAAAGAGAATATGAATGTGTAAATTCAAGAATTATGTGGATTAAAGTAAAGGTTGGATGCGAGAAGTGGGTCATAATAAGCGTGTATGCACCTGGAGAAGAGAGGAATGCAGAGGAGAGAGAGAGATTTTGGGAGATGTTAAGTGAATGTATAGGAGCCTTTGAACCAAGTGAGAGAGTAATTGTGGTAGGGGACTTGAATGCTAAAGTAGGAGAAACTTTTAGAGAGGGTGTGGTAGGTAAGTTTGGGGTGCCAGGTGTAAATGATAATGGGAGCCCTTTGATTGAACTTTGTATAGAAAGGGGTTTAGTTATAGGTAATACATATTTTAAGAAAAAGAGGATAAATAAGTATACACGATATGATGTAGGGCGAAATGACAGTAGTTTGTTGGATTATGTATTGGTAGATAAAAGACTGTTGAGTAGACTTCAGGATGTACATGTTTATAGAGGGGCCACAGATATATCAGATCACTTTCTAGTTGTAGCTACACTGAGAGTAAAAGGTAGATGGGATACAAGGAGAATAGAAGCATCAGGGAAGAGAGAGGTGAAGGTTTATAAACTAAAAGAGGAGGCAGTTAGGGTAAGATATAAACAGCTATTGGAGGATAGATGGGCTAATGAGAGCATAGGCAATGGGGTCGAAGAGGTATGGGGTAGGTTTAAAAATGTAGTGTTAGAGTGTTCAGCAGAAGTTTGTGGTTACAGGAAAGTGGGTGCAGGAGGGAAGAGGAGCGATTGGTGGAATGATGATGTAAAGAGAGTAGTAAGGGAGAAAAAGTTAGCATATGAGAAGTTTTTACAAAGTAGAAGTGATGCAAGGAGGGAAGAGTATATGGAGAAAAAGAGAGAGGTTAAGAGAGTGGTGAAGCAATGTAAAAAGAGAGCAAATGAGAGAGTGGGTGAGATGTTATCAACAAATTTTGTTGAAAATAAGAAAAAGTTTTGGAGTGAGATTAACAAGTTAAGAAAGCCTAGAGAACAAATTGATTTGTCAGTTAAAAATAGGAGAGGAGAGTTATTAAATGGAGAGTTAGAGGTATTGGGAAGATGGAAGGAATATTTTGAGGAATTGTTAAATGTTGATGAAGATAGGGAAGCTGTGATTTCGTGTATAGGGCAAGGAGGAATAACATCTTGTAGGAGTGAGGAAGAGCCAGTTGTGAGTGTGGGGGAAGTTCGTGAGGCAGTAGGTAAAATGAAAGGGGGTAAGGCAGCCGGGATTGATGGGATAAAGATAGAAATGTTAAAAGCAGGTGGGGATATAGTTTTGGAGTGGTTGGTGCAATTATTTAATAAATGTATGGAAGAGGGTAAGGTACCTAGGGATTGGCAGAGAGCATGCATAGTTCCTTTGTATAAAGGCAAAGGGGATAAAAGAGAGTGCAAAAATTATAGGGGGATAAGTCTGTTGAGTGTACCTGGTAAAGTGTATGGTAGAGTTATAATTGAAAGAATTAAGAGTAAGACGGAGAATAGGATAGCAGATGAACAAGGAGGCTTTAGGAAAGGTAGGGGGTGTGTGGACCAGGTGTTTACAGTGAAACATATAAGTGAACAGTATTTAGATAAGGCTAAAGAGGTCTTTGTGGCATTTATGGATTTGGAAAAGGCGTATGACAGGGTGGATAGGGGGGCAATGTGGCAGATGTTGCAAGTGTATGGTGTAGGAGGTAGGTTACTGAAAGCAGTGAAGAGTTTTTACGAGGATAGTGAGGCTCAAGTTAGAGTATGTAGGAAAGAGGGAAATTTTTTCCCAGTAAAAGTAGGCCTTAGACAAGGATGTGTGATGTCACCGTGGTTGTTTAATATATTTATAGATGGGGTTGTAAGAGAAGTAAATGCGAGGGTCTTGGCAAGAGGCGTGGAGTTAAAAGATAAAGAATCACACACAAAGTGGGAGTTGTCACAGCTGCTCTTTGCTGATGACACTGTGCTCTTGGGAGATTCTGAAGAGAAGTTGCAGAGATTGGTGGATGAATTTGGTAGGGTGTGCAAAAGAAGAAAATTAAAGGTGAATACAGGAAAGAGTAAGGTTATGAGGATAACAAAAAGATTAGGTGATGAAAGATTGAATATCAGATTGGAGGGAGAGAGTATGGAGGAGGTGAACGTATTCAGATATTTGGGAGTGGACGTGTCAGCGGATGGGTCTATGAAAGATGAGGTGAATCATAGAATTGATGAGGGAAAAAGAGTGAGTGGTGCACTTAGGAGTCTGTGGAGACAAAGAACCTTGTCCTTGGAGGCAAAGAGGGGAATGTATGAGAGTATAGTTTTACCAACGCTCTTATATGGGTGTGAAGCGTGGGTGATGAATGTTGCAGCGAGGAGAAGGCTGGAGGCAGTGGAGATGTCATGTCTGAGGGCAATGTGTGGTGTGAATATAATGCAGAGAATTCGTAGTTTGGAAGTTAGGAGGAGGTGCGGGATTACCAAAACTGTTGTCCAGAGGGCTGAGGAAGGGTTGTTGAGGTGGTTCGGACATGTAGAGAGAATGGAGCGAAACAGAATGACTTCAAGAGTGTATCAGTCTGTAGTGGAAGGAAGGCGGGGTAGGGGTCGGCCTAGGAAGGGTTGGAGGGAGGGGGTAAAGGAGGTTTTGTGTGCGAGGGGCTTGGACTTCCAGCAGGCATGCGTGAGCGTGTTTGATAGGAGTGAATGGAGACAAATGGTTTTTAATACTTGACGTGCTGTTGGAGTGTGAGCAAAGTAACATTTATGAAGGGATTCAGGGAAACCGGCAGGCCGGACTTGAGTCCTGGAGATGGGAAGTACAGTGCCTGCACTCTGAAGGAGGGGTGTTAATGTTGCAGTTTAAAAACTGTAGTGTAAAGCACCCTTCTGGCAAGACAGTGATGGAGTGAATGATGGTGAAAGTTTTTCTTTTTCGGGCCACCCTGCCTTGGTGGGAATCGGCCGGTGTGATAATAAAAAAAAAAAAAAATATATATATATACATATATATATATATATATATATATACATATATATATACATATATACATATATATATATATATATATATATATATATATATATATATATATATATATATACATATATATATATATATATATATATATATATATATATATATATATATATATATATATATATATATATATATACATATATATATATATATATATATATATATATATATATATATATATATATATATATATATATATATATATATATACAGGATGGGGTCCACCTCTGGTGTAAATTGTGGGACCCATAGCCTCGGAGAAGTGGATAAAAAGGCTTCAAGGAAGAATATTTGGATTTCTTCCTGAAGCCATTTGAATATTCCACTTCCCCTACCACCCCATCTTGTATTATCTTGTTCGCTAGTAATAGTTCTAGGATATACTGAGCTTATACGTACAAATCTGCCTGTATAGGAGATAATGTAAACTCTGTGTATACACACAGACTATATACATCTAATTATATATACATATATTATGGGTATTATTATAAAAATAATATTAATTTCATAGAAAATATGAGGGTGTAGTTGACTTGTTAAACACCAGCAACACCTTGAATTTGATAATAAGGAATAAAGTAAAAGTGCAGTGTATATACACAGGGTATATACATCTTATAATGTATATATTATATATATATTATCAAGACAGGAAGAGATATTTTACACAAATATAAAGTGTCTTTAAGGCGAGTACGACATGGTTTCCTGTGAGTGAGTGTGTGTGGTGCCAGACGTTGAATGAATGTTCAGTGTGAGGTAGGAGAGTGTAGTGGAGAGGCAGTAGTGTCTTCTTCCTCTACCTCTACCTCCACCCTCTAGCTCCTGGTCCCTGGATCCCTCAGTTCTGTAGTGAGCAGCGTCGAGTCATCACTGGCGGCTGCTGACACACTCGTAGTCATACAAGTCTTAGTTCTACCTTAATCTTCCACTTCCACTACATAACTATCATCTACAACCTTCCAAGACTGTCTTAGTAACCACAACTATATTATACATCCTCCATGGCTGCTAATGAACACTTAATTAACTGATAAAATACCTATTATGGTCGTGGCATCCAGAGACTCCTCATAATATTCATCTCTAATACAATACCTGTATTATATTACGTTATTATATTACGAGTGTTATATTACGTTATTATATTACGTTATTATATTACGAGTGTTATATTACGTTATTATATTACGTTATTATATTACGAGTTATATTACGTTATTATATTACGAGTGTTATATTACGTTATTATATTACGTTATTATATTACGTTATTATATTACGTTATTATATTACGAGTGTTATATTACGTTATATTACGAGTGTTATATTACGTTATTATATTACGAGTGTTATATTACGTTATTATATTACGTTATTATATTACGAGTGTTATATTACGAGTGTTATATTACGTTATTATATTACGAGTGTTATATTACGTTATTATATTACGAGTGTTATATTACGTTATTATATTACGAGTGTTATATTACGTTATTATATTACGTTATTATATTACGAGTGTTATATTACGTTATTATATTACGAGTGTTATATTACGTTATTATATTACGAGTGTTATATTACGTTATTATATTACGTTATTATATTACGAGTGTTATATTACGTTATTATATTACGTGTTATATTACGTTAGTATATTACGTTAGTATATTACGTTATTATATTACGAGTGTTATATTACGAGTGTTATATTACGTTATATTACGTTATATTACGTTATTACATTAGGTGTTATATTACGAGTGTTATATTAGGTGTTACTACACATTTACAAGTAACAAGTGATATTGTCCTTGGTGTTGATAATGTCAATAGATGAACTTAGTGTTTCACGTACATGTTGATGCAGTTGTTAATATAAACTCAGTAACTTGGTCAATATTACTTTACGGTCCTTCTGAAAATAAACTTATTGACAAACTTATTGTAAACTTATTTTGACGTTTTTGTTGGAACTTTGAAGTGTTAATTACCTTTAATAACATTGTTTCATCTTTACTGTTTTTTAAAAATTGATTTTTATATTAAAATTACGTGGAAAAAGTCTAAATGAAATATCCAGAGTGACTATTTCTTCAATATTATTAAACTCGATTTGTGAAGAAAAATTTAAAGTGTGACTGAGAAATTAGTCAATATTTGTACCTTATTCTTGCGTTTTAATGAAGAAAATTGGTAGTTTCAGTAGCGCTTACTGTTTTTTCCAGTTTTTCTAAAAATAAAAACTGTGCCTAAGATGATGTCATTAGTTATATAAACTATACAAGACAGTATGCATTAATTTGCATACTGGTAAGTTTTTGCATTAATTTGCATACTGGTGCCTTAATATTAACTACACCAGAACAACTTTAATAATACATGTATGAGGCGCCAGTAATATATTGCTGTGTCTGTATACAGACAATTTGGTTATTAATATTACTGGGAAAGTTAACTTTGTGAAGCTTCTGCAGTACAACAATATATGATAGAATATAAAACATGGCCTTAAACTAGTAAAACATTAGTCTGTGGATATTATTACAACTGAAACTATAATCTGGTGTTTTTAAGTGCCAAAATCTGACTGTTTTAAACTATATAATTGTACATTATTTAGAGCAAATTCTGTGATGTAAGAAAATTGACACTCGACTTATTGAACAATAATCAACTTCCTCATTCCGTATTTTAAATAAATCGTATTAGTTACTGGAACCTCATTCTATGGGAAATTTGATCGTATTAACACTCGGAAGAATAGATATTTCCCGAGATACAGCAAATCTATCAGTCTTCTATAACTACAAGGATATTAGGTAAGTGGCCTTCTTATTTTAGTAATAATTTATTAGGGCACAGATGAAAATAGGCACCCTGGCCAAATCTCCGGACAAACTACAAATATTAATGTTAAATTATGATGTGAAACATTTAACTGTAAGTACTTAGTGAAATTAGATGGAAGAGCTTCAGTCTTGTATATTGATTAGTGTAGTTTACAAATGTTAAGTTTGTGTTATGAGAGCAAATATTTACTTTATGTTAGAGGCATTAACTGGGTGGCCAAGAAGTCTGATATGTGGGTCTCGGGTACACGAGGACACACCTGCAAGTTTTATATATAAAGTCAGTGATGCTAGGAAATACTTTTTTAGCATTAGGAATAGGAAAGACCTAGATAGGGAAGTGAGGCAGGATCCATACATAACTTTGTCTAAGAGGTGTAATAAGGTTCACGCAGCCAGGTGAACATGAACCCAGTAGTGACCAGCGGAGATGCGGTACCAGGAGCTGTGACTCTACCCCTGCAACCCCCAGATAAGGGAGTACAAATAGGTGAATAACTTTAGTCCTTAATCTTCTGATATTATATATGAACGATTCACCCCCATCTTATTAACGCCTGAGTGTGAAATTTTAAGGTTAAGTCTTGGACCACTAGATACTCTTACTGCAAATTACCAAACTGGTTAAACTCTCCTATACTCGTGCAGATTTGAACGTTTCCTGGTTATACTGCCAACTCCTTGCTAGCTAGCTAGCTAGCTAGCTAGCTAGCTAGCTAGGTTTAATTTTTGGAGTTGCCTGTGTTTTTATAGATATATAACCTACGCTGGCCTAACTTAAATTTAGTATTTATAAGCTTACAAAATTAAACTGACGTTTGGAACATCGTAAGATAATTAACCTAATAAATTAAGGATGTTTCTTAATGACTCGTGATGTTGATACTTTCATTAAACTTAAGCAGCTCAGTGAGTGCACAATCCATTCTTAGAAATTTAATAACGTCTTAAGTGAAAAAATCAAATTATTTCATTGTCAATAGCATTAGTGTTGTGCAAATTACATTAACTCTGGATCACTTGATTCTTTCCCATATTCCTCCCTAAAGGATAAGTTAACTAAATTCATGGAACTTGTATATATATTTTTTAATGTTGCATTATTACTAACCTAACAGCCTAAGCTTGCTCAAATTTACGTAAGATAAAATTACGTAATTTACCGGTAAGAATATCCATAAAATTAATTAGCACTTCGTTAAAGGGACATTTCTTCAGGTTAGACTGAAGGATAAATGTATGTGAGGCTTCATGAGTGTCGTATTTACTATACTTGGCGTGTCGCCAGTGTATTGAGGTGGTATTTAACCAAGAATGTGTGGGAGGGAAGTGACCACGCCCTCCAGCCCACTGGCTTTCCCGGGGAATGGAGACATTCTTCCTTGAAGGAAGAATGAGTCCTTTTCTTTTTTTTACCTTGGTACGTGGGGGAAGGGTGGCTATAACTACCCTTCCCCTAAGTGTCTGTTTAAGAACAAAGCAGTTTCCTAAAATTTAGCTTAAATAATGGGACATTTCTCCATTAGACAAATTAGTTTGTTGCAGAAATATGCATGGAAACCATCCACTGATGGTACATCTCCACCCTGTCTTCTCCTCGGGCAAATATCCAGTAGTTTCACCAGAATTTCTGGAAGCTTTCCCATCTTTTCACTCACCCGAGAGCTTCCTTGTTTATACATTACAGTATTACAATACGTTGTATGTCTTGTGTTACATTACTAATACATTTTATTGTATTCATAAAACGTGCATTTATATTTTACTATTAAAACGTTACCTGACGTATTAACAAATATCTGTTGTAAGCAAATTTAGGATAAGTCACTTGTATCTGTAAGTCCAAGCAAAATACAGATGCTGTTATACACTGACTGGCAAAACCTTTGGCGAGTTTGAGCAGTGGATAATTGCGCACAAAATGCGTCCTGAAGGAATAACAGGGAAGGCAGGCAGAACGCAATAGTAATATTAAACAATGAAATTAGGGACTAATAGTAAAAAAGGTGTCCTTCAAGGCACGGTACTCGCCCCATTTCAGTTCCTTATTCTCATTTCTGACAGACAATACTAGAATTTGTGTGAAGGTGGTATCCATATAAGACATAGCGAGCCTCCAAACTGATATAAATATATTGTTCCAGTGAGCTACTGATATGATCAGCGAGGATAAATTTCGATTACTATGTCACTGAAGAAATGGAAGAAATAAAAACAAGACAGCAAGACAAACTCGAACCACTCAATAGAACGTAAGTAAAATGTGAACGATCTAGGAGTGATAATGTCAGACGATTTCTCAATCAAGAAGCTAAAGAATATTATCGCAACTACAAAAAAAAATTGATTAGATAACTAGAACCTTCAAAACAGGAAATGCAAGTGATGATAATCATCCGGTCACTCTAGCTGGAATATTGCTGTGTACTGACAGCCCTCTTGAAGGCCGGCGAAAATGCTGAGCTAGAGAATGTGCAGAGAACTTTCACATTTCATATAAATTCAGTTAAGCACCTAAATTATTGGGAGGGCGTAGTCTCAAGAAGTCTGCTAGTTAAAACGCAGGCCAGAAAGATGGATCATATTACTATACCGGGAAGATACTAGAGGGATTAGTCCTAAACCTGCACACAAAAATAACTACATATTAACACCAAAAGGCTTGGCAAACGGTGCAGGGAAAAAGTGTGGAGCGACGGGGAGTGAAGACTGTGTAAGACCACGACTCGATATCCATCCTTCATGCATAGCAAACCACAGTCTTGAAGACCAAATTCGACGGAGTCTTCAAAAACAGCCCCTGATCAGCCGAGTTGTGGTGCATGCATTAGACAGCGGGCACAAACAGCTTGATCGATGAGGCCAACAACCAGGAGGCCTAGTGAGGGACCGGACCGTGGGGGAAGGGGGGAGGGCCTTGTTCCTAGGCCTTTTGTCTATTCATATGCTCTTGAGCTGCCCTCTACAGAATTCAGAGGTATGGCCAACTACTACACCCGCCCCAGGATCGAACCCAGGTTTGAGAGCCGAAGGCGCAACCACTGAGGTACTAGCCACGAAAATAATTTGCCGAGTGCATTGCAAGGTAAAAATTTAGGGGACTGTAAGCTAATTATGTTTGGGTGTATTATTAAAAATCTTTCTATTTTTACCTGGATAATGGCCTGTACATAATTATATGACTGACGTCACGGGGCTAAGCCGAAATGCTGTCAGGCGATGTGCTGGAAATAAGTCAGTTTTGACTTTTGGTTATCCTTGGTAATTTACGTTATTATGTATGATAATTGTACTTAATGTGTCTGCACCTAAATACTTACTGGGATACTAAGTTTGCACTAAGTGTATGCACAGGTACACTATAAGTACAATTATCATAGTGTAAATTACGTATGATAACCCAAAAAGTAAGTGTCAGTAACAGGAGCTCTCTCTCTCGCGCGCGCCCCTCAAGGAAGGTTCCTTGATGTTGGTGAGGGGCTCTTGATTTAGGGAATTGAATCTGTGCTCCAGTTCCCCGAATTAAGCCTGAATGCCTTCCACATCCCCCCCAGGCGCTGTATAATCCTCCGGGTTTAGCGCTTCCCCCTTGATTATAATAATAATAATAATCTCTCGCGCGCGCGCACTACTTCCATGCTATCTCACGTTCTCAAGTGCTGTTATTATCTCGCATGAGCTCTCTAGCGATCTCTCTCCCTCGAGCGAGAAACGAATAGGCAAGTTTTATACACCTGCTGCCCCTCTTCACCCATCAAGGAATGTATACCTGGGTAATAACGTCATTAGACTGCTCTCTTAACAACAACCACAACAAAAATCAGTTGCCAGTAATAATAAAAATGGAACCGAGGAACATTATCAGTAGAACTAAAAATAAGTAAACTTGAATAAGTAACTGAAGCCTAGCTCCTTATACTTAGCCCTCAACTCTTCCCCAATACCTCTGCTTTCTCACTACCCCTCCAGTCTTCCACTCTTCCCCTACTCACTTTCCCATTCCCTTCCCCCTCCCCACCACCACAATGTGGGCAGTAACCCACCTACACAACAAGTAGCAGTGACGTTACGTCACTGGGAGGTATTACCTTACCTGGAGGTTATTCCGGGGATCAACGCTCCCGCGGCCCGGTCCATGACCAGGCCTCCCGGTGGATCAGGGCCTGATCAACCAGGCTGTTACTGCTGGCCGCACGCAGTCCAACGTACGAGCCACAGCCTGGCTGATCCGGCACTCACTTTAGGTATCTGTCCAGCTCTTTTGAAGGCAGCCAGGGGTTTATTGGTAATTCCCCTAATGCTTGATGGGAGGCTGTTGAACAGTCTTGGGGCCCCGGACACTTAGGGTGTTTTCTCTTAGTGTACCAATGGCGCCCCTACTTTTAACTGGGGGTATTTTGCATCGCCTGCCTGGTCTTTTACTTTCGTAGGGAGTGATTTGTGTGTGCAGATTCGGGACCATTCCTTCCAGGATTTTCCAAGTGTAGATTATGGTATCTCTCTCTCTCCTGCGTTCCAACGAGTACAAGTCAAGTGCTTCCAAGCGTTCCCAGTAGTTAAGGTGCTTGACAGAACTTATACGTGCAGTAAAGGATCTCTGTACACACACTAGATCTGCGATTTCACCTGCTTTGAATGGAGATGTTAATGTACAGCAGTATTCCAGCCTAGAGAGAACAAGTGATTTGAAAAGGATCATCATTGGCTTGGCATCTCTTGTTCTGAACGTTCTCATTATCCATCCTATCATTTTCTTTGCACTTGTGATCGTGGCACTGTTGTGATCCTTGAAAGTGAGATCCTCAGACATTACTACTCCCAGGTCCCTTACATTATTTTTCCGCTCTATTGTATGGCCAGAGTTTGTAGTATACTCTGTTCTAGTTATTATCCTCCAGTTTTCCATAACGAAGTACAATGTAGTTGGAATTTGTCCTCATTGAACATCATATTGTTTACCGTTGCCCATTGGAAAACTTTGTTTATATCTTCTTGGAGGTTAACCGCGTCCTCAGCAGATGACAGCCTCATGCAGATCCTAGTATCATCCGCAAAGGATGATACGGTGCTGTGGTGTATATCTGTCTGTCTGATATGAGGATAAGGAATAAGATGGGGGCGAGTACTGTGCCTTGTGGAACAGAGCTCTTCACTATGGCAGCCTCCGATTTAACTCTGACCACTACTTTGTGTTCGATTTGTTAGGAATTGAAGATCCATCTCCCCACTTTCCCAGTTATTCCTTTAGCACGTATTTTGTGCGCTATTACGCCATGATCGCATTTGTCAAACGCTTTTGCAAAGTCTGTGTATATTACATCTGCATTCTGATTTTCTTTCAGTGCATCCAAGGCCATATCATAACACGTGTGGGAAACTGAAGCGTGTTTAACATTTTGCTGTACTTCGGTCGGTACTATTAATGTTATTTGATGTCTTATGTAAACGGCAGCAACCATCCAGGGAAGTATTACCAGTTTTTTTTACGTGAAACCGAAGCCTGGTACATTTAATGTTCTGAGGAGTACTTTTTTCTCCTAAGAACAGTAAAGTCGACAGGTAAATCTTGTAAACTTTTACTTATATTCAATATACACTTGGCTTTACTTTTTTTTCTTACTCATTATTATTCCTGCAATATTTCTTTAACAATTATAGCAGGTCTGGTACGAGACGGGGCCGCGGGGGTGATGATCCCAGGTGTGGGCGATAGTCAATAAGGTTAGAGGCACATAAGTCCAGGCACTCTGCTTCAACCAGTGAAAGTAACAAAGCGTTTTTAACAAAATTTACGTAATTTGTGAAGGAAACGATAATTTTATCAGATGTGACGAGACCCATTTGACATGGTCGAGGCAACACAGCTGACTGGACCTGGAGAATGCCAGGTATTAACCAAGGACAGGAAAGTTGGTAAAAAAAATTTGAGCTATTATCAAGGCTTTAACTTGAAGGGACAACAGTACTATAAACAATACTATAAACTACAAAGAGTTCCCAGTACATTAATTCAGCCTGCATACAGTTGACATGGGTCCAAAAACTAATTCTATACCCATATTTAGTAGGAATTGAGTTATTTACATCTGATGTATCAACCTCTCTCAATAAGCGGTGCTGTATAGCCCTTGTGGCTTAGCGCTTATTTTGATTATAATAATAATCTCAATAAGCGGTAAGAGTAATTTACAAGATGTAAATATCAAGATATGCAAAGTTGTCCAAGCAGGTGGCGGAGACGTGTGGAGGATGTAGAGGGTGATTATTGTAATTGTTCTTGATTGTTCTTGATGATTATCACAGTAAGTGTTGATTGTCACACGCACACCCCACCCCAAGCCCATACACCTCATGCCACACCTCAACCAAGCCCACACACCTCATGCCACACCTCAACCAAGCCCACACACCTCATGCCACACCTCAACTCAGCCCACACACCTCATGCCACACCTCAACCAAGCCCACACACCTCATGCCACACCTCAACCAAGCCCACACACCTCATGCCACACCTCAACCAAGCCCACACACCTCATGCCACACCTCAACCAAGCCCACACACCTCGTGCCACACCTCAACCAAGCCCACACACCTCATGCCACACCTCAACCAAGCCCACACACCTCGTGCCACACCTCAACCAAGCCCACACACCTCGTGCCACACCTCAACCAAGCCCACACACCTCGTGCCACACCTCAACCAAGCCCACATGCCTCATGCCACACCTCAACCAAGCCCACAATTCTCCACGCCCACAGAGGCAAGCCTAGTAGAAAACCTCTGCGCATCCTCAGTACGAGTCTGGTGGAAAGATGGAGGCTTTATGGTAGTTATTACCTATTAGTAATTGTGTATTTGTAGCTACAGGAGCAGAACTATCCTCGTGGCATCCATAGAAGAGGCAACAAGCCTTCAAGTTGGTATCAGTAAAGTGTTTTATTGTGCTACTGACAACACTGATGTTCAGTCAGGACAAATTTCAGTTTGTTACTGAAAAATTGAGGAAATAAACACAAGGTAAGAGTAAAACTGAAATCACTTAAGAGCTTTGGTCTAATGTGAAAGACCTGGGAGTAATTATGTCATCAAAGCGCACAACAATGCCATTATCACATCAAGGAAAATATAGGTTGGATAACTAGAACTCTCAAAACAGATGCCAAGATAATGATGACAATGTCACTCGTTTTCTCTACCTTGGAATATTGCTATGTACTAACAGCTCGGCTCCCTTCAGGACAGGCGAAATTGCAGAACTAAAATGTATGGAAACCGTCACTGCTCTTATAAACTAAGTCAAACACTTAAATTACTGGGAGTGTTTGAAGTTCAAGAGCTCCTTAGCACGCAGGCGAGAAATATGCATGATAATCTACACCTGGAAAATCCTAGGACTGGTCCCCAATCTGCACACAGAAATCACTCCCAATGAAAGTAAAAGACTCGACATACTGTGGAAAACATGGATGCCGTGAGTACACTAAGAGGAAACAGTTAAGTGTCAGGGGCCCGAGACTGTTCAACAGCTTCCCAGCATACATAAAGGGGATCACCAATAGACCCCTAGCTGACCTAAAGTCAGCACCTGACAAGCCGGGCTGTGGTCCGTACGTTGGATTGCGTGCAACCAGCAGTAACAGCCTGGTTGATCAGGCCCTGATCAACCGGGAGGCCTGGTCATGAACCGGGCTGCAGGGTCTTGACCTCCCAGAACACCATTCAGGTGGACAACAGGAATATACGTTGAAGCCTGCAGGATTTACCTGTCGTCTTGCATGTTCGTTAGACAGGATATCAGCATTCCTGCCAGAGTGCAAAACATTTGTCAAGCTTCAATTTCCATCATTTACAGTTTGAAAGTACAGTACCTCCCTGGATAATTGCTGTCTGCCCAACTACTACCTTTATCTTTGACTTTTTCCACTTACCTGGAGGGTATTCCGGGGGTCAACGCCCCCGCGACCCAGTCCATGACTAGGTCTCACGGTGGATTAGGGCCTGATCAACCAGGCTGTTACTGCTGGCCACATGCAGTTCACGTACGAAGCACAGCCTGACTGATCGGTTACTGACTTTAGGCATCTGTCCAACTCCCTCTACATGAGACTTTCATATTTCTTAGCTGGAGAGTTTGATGTGTACAGTAAGTGGAATGAACAGGATGCTGTAAGGAAAACTCCAAACAGAAGGTACGATAGGGTCGCATTCTGGGGAAGTGTACCTAATGACCCCAGTGCAAATAAGCCACAGTTTTCGACTGTCTTGGGTTATCCTGGGTTAATAACTCTGTGGTACAACTGATCTCGAGAAAGTCTCGTTCATCGTCATTGCAGTTGCAGTAATCTTATGTAAATGTTAGTTCAGTGAGTTGACGTGATTTGTGAGGGAGAAATGTGAGAGTGGGAGAGCCGGCGCCACTACGTCTACCTCCAGACTATCTCGTTTGTTAGTCACTATTATTACTATTACAATCATAATTAAGCGCTAAACCCTCTAGGGTCGTACAACGCTGTTGCTAGTCTGTAGCCTATGTAATTATTATATATAATTATAATCTTTATTTCTACACGTACATGTACAAGGTATACAGACCATAGCTGACATCAATGACATACTACTCCTGTATAGAAAACCGCTTGTTATGCTGAGCATTTCCCGCAAATTTGGTAAATTTTGACCTCAGGATGCGATCCACACCAGTCCACTAACACCCAGGTACCTATTTTACTGCTAGGTGAACATCCTAATGTTTTCACCCGTACCGGGGATCGAACCACGGAGCTCAGTGTGCGCGCACTCGCTAAGTGCGCTACCAATCGAACTACGGAAAATTAAGGCACAACAGACGCCGCTTACTTTTTGTGGCCACTGTAATCTGTTTTTAGAACTAAAACTAATTTAGTGTCGTGTAGCGTGTATATCGAGTCAGCACCAGGGAGGGGGGGGGGGAAAGGAGGAGGCAGAAGGAAAGAAAGAAGAGGCACAATACCGTGACTGGAACAATACACAAATAACCCGCACAAACGTAGGAGAATGGAACTTATGACGTTTTACTAACTTGAACCATTAACTAGCCACGTCTGACTAGTTAATGCTCTTAGTCGGACCCAAACGTCATCTCATTTTCATATATACGGGTTATTTGTGGAGGATTAGGTATGTAGGAAAGCTGGAGGGGACGTAGGAGGGAATAGTGGAGAGGGAAGGAAACGAGGGATTAGAGGAATCGAGGGAGGGAGGGATAGTTTAAGGGAGGCAGAGGGAGAATTAAGTAACTTAAGGGTTTTAGTCTAGTAAGTTTATAGGTAATATTTTTTTACATTAGATGACATAGTTATGAACTATGCTAAGAGACTCTCTCACCCAAGTTACTTCAGGTTAGGCTACTTAACAGTGACCTAAATTTACAAATATTTACACAAATTGAACAATCAATAATCGCATTACAAATATGGCAGGAATTATTAACCCCCGTGGTTATTAGCCCTCCAGGATTATTAGCCCTCTTGAGTTACATCAATAAAGTCGTCGTGTAAGCAGTGTGGGGCGGTGAGGTCTGTGACCCCGGAAGCATCAAACAGGTAGTTGTAGGATCACGTAAATAACGTCAGAAATTCAGTATTTTACTGTTTTGAATCCTTGTGACTTTCTGATAATCTTAGTTGATCAAATTGCTTCTTTCCTCCCTTCATCTATACTACTTCCCTCCTTAAGCTTGCCCGAGATGCCTCGCATAACCACGGGCTTTCAACATGCATTCCAGTGTCATCCATTATTGTATAAACATTCTATCATGTTGAAATAAACTTGTATTTCATAATGAGTCGGGCACATGTTGCTGGAGAGGCTTTCCCACTGACGAGAATCCGGGGAAGGCGCCGCTCATATCCCCCTTCCCCCCAGAGCCGCTCTTTCCCCGGGGAAAGAGGGCGGTCCGGGGGGGTGGGAGAAAGGTGGCCGGGCTAAGGGAGGATTGTGTTACTTCACTGAGGGATAGGGGAGGTGGGGAAGGGTTTAGGAAAACCTCTCACTCGATAAGGGAGGTCTGCTGAGGGTGCGCTGAGGAGAAAGTGAAAGTTTTCTGTAGCCGCGTTTGTGATAGTTTGGGTATTTGTAGTGTGTGTATTACTGTGCCTATCTGAGTGTGGATTGTTCCAGGGCTCTGGTTGTGTGGGTGGAGAGCGAACAAGGAGTGAGGTATAGACGTGATGACTCAAAATCTTAATAACACGATGGCAGACAGACCACGGAACGAGGAAAGGTTGAACTAGACGTGGTTCCCTTGCTGTCATCCTAGAAAGGTATCCCGCTAGTTCAGCCAATTCTGTGTTAAACACGAGCAAAAGAAATAGCGCAGTGCGGCATTAATTTGAAATGGTTAAATATGAACATTGAAGATTTGAAGCCAGTCAAAGAAATTTTCAAAGTTAACCCATGGAAACTATCGCAGTGACTTCAGTAAAATTGGAAAGTCGACACCCCCAGTGGTAATAAATCACTTTGATAATTGTACTTATGTGTACCAATGTTTAAATTACTTACCTACACAACCCAAGACCAGTTCCAACCTTCCACTAATTTGCTCCAGCTTTGAAAGTTTGTCAGTCGCAGAGATAAATATTCCATTATATACCAACACTGAAACTGCTCAGAAAATTTATTCTAAGGTTATCTACGAGGCATTAAAAAAATCATCGTATAGAAACCCGTATTTAAAATTTTCCGGTTTCTTCCATGAAATTGACAAATCGACACCTGCAGTCTATCTAATCAGTTCAAACCTTTGTCTAGGTGAGATACATCAGTGTTTAAGGAGTGGAAGTAAGCAAACTAGACAATATCCACCTGATACACACAATCCAACCATTCCAAATTAGTTAATTTGTATCTTAGTTTACATCTAATAAGTTTTATCTCGTCTTAACCATTGAGACGAGGCATAAATATTATTTCATGGAACAATATCATACTATTTTCAAATTAGAGATCAATAACATTTCCTAGCTGCTTCCATGTATAGCACACTAGTGATGAGTTTCAAGTCGATCAGAAGAGGCTTTCTCAAGGTATCGTACAGAATCAAATCGGGAACAGTTTATATCATTGAGCAGAAGGCATTTGTACATGACAATTGTTACATGAAGATTCCCCTAGTCACAGTGCACCACACATACAAGAAAACCTTGGATAAGGTGAACAGAAATGTTAACTTTCTTGTGATGGCTTAAATATGGAGAAGGTGGATGGAAAAAAGTAATGGAATATTTCGGGTGTGGAGGGAAGATGGTGGGTGTGGAGGTGGGAGGAAAGATCAATCCACACACTGCAATGCGCACTCCACTACACTCAGTGTACACTCAGCGTCTACATCACCTATATTCCCGAGGCTGGTGAAGGGCTCTTCATCCAAGGAATTGGCGTTGTCTTCCCCTTAGTTGGCTCAAGCCAAATTACTTCCTATTCTTCATGCGATGTATGACCCTTCATGAAGGGTTTAGCTCTTCCCATGAAGCTAAATAATACACGGTGTCATGCCTTTTTATTCTTCTCGATAATAACGTAATATAATACACCTATACTGAACCACTTGCAAGAAATGCTCTGCATAACCAGGGATTATCTGCATGCATACAAGTGTCACCTATTATGTATAAACATTATCATATGCAAATATACTTTGACTTGTTCCAGGAACTGGAGCAGATCAAAGTATATTTAAAGATTGTATCTCGAAGTGTATACGCAGAGTAGCAGTGTATAAACAAAGGTATATGTATCATGTATGCAGTTTATTTAACACATATTGCGTATTAAGGTATCCTTGACTGGTGGTGTACAGGTTACATGTAGTCTTAATGATCCAGGCTTTAACAAACCACCCAATCCTCTTACACTGTTTTTCCATCACTATAATTAGTAGAATTATCGATAGGCTTTACATCTCACAACCAGCCAGTCTTCATGGAGCCTTGGTTTTATTTTTTAATATAATTTGTAAATTAATGTACTCTTAGCAAATACACTTTGAGAATAAATTGACACTGTAATTTTGAGATCACTAATACACACGAAGCTTTTTTTCTATATTAAATTGCAAATGTTACATAAATATGGAGAAACGATTATTGTACATTAAAATGTCGGTGCTCAGGATTCATGGTTTAATCTGTTGATCGTATTAATGAAGGCTTTTAGAGTCACTACAAGAGTCGAGGCATAAAGAACACAGTAGCCTCTGTACATAGTGAGTGGTTACAAAGAACACACAGCCTCTATACATAGTGAGTGGTTACAAAGAACATACAGTAGCCTCTGTACATAGTGGTTACAAAGAACACACAGCATCTGTACATAGTGAGTAGTTACAAAGAACACACAGTAGCCTCTATACATAGTGAGTGGTTACAAAGAACATACAGTAGCCTCTGTACATAGTGAGTGGTTACAAAGAACACACAGTAGCATCTGTACATAGTGAGTGGTTACAAAGAACACAGCCTCTGTACATAGTGAGTGGTTACAAAGAACACAGTAGCATCTGTACATAGTGAGTGGTTACAAAGAACACACAGCAGCATCTGTACATAGTGGTTACAAAGAACACACAGTACCCTCTGTACATAGTGGTTACAAAGAACACACAGTAGCCTCTATACATAGTGAGTGGTTACAAAGAACACACAGTAGCCTCTATACATAGTGAGTGGTTACAAAGAACATACAGTAGCCTCTGTACATAGCGAGTGGTTACAAAATACACAGCATCTGTACATAGTGGTTACAAAGAACACAGTAGCATCTGTACATAGTGAGTGGTTACAAAGAACATACAGTAGCCTCTGTACATAGCGAGTGGTTACAAAGAACACACAGTAGCATCTGTACATAGTGGTTACAAAACACAGTAGCCTCTGTACATAGTGGTTACAAAGAACACACGGTAGCCTCTGTACATAGTGAATGGTTACAAAGAACACAGTAGCATCTGTACATAGTGAGTGGTTACAAAGAACACACAGTAGCATCTGTACATAGTGAGTGGTTACAAAGAACACAGTAGCATCTGTACATAGTGGTTACAAAGAACACACAGTACCCTCTGTACATAGTGAGGGGTTACAAAGAACACAGTAGCATCTGTACATAGTGGTTACAAAGAACACACAGTAGCCTCTGTACATAGTGAGTGGTTACAAAGAACACACAGTACCCTCTGTACATAGTGAGTGGTTAAAGAACACAGTAGCATCTGTACATAGTGGTTACAAAGAACACACAGTAGCCTCTGTACATAGTGGTTACAAAGAACATACAGTAGCCTCTGTACATAGTGGTTACAAAGAACACACAGTAGCCTCTGTGCATAGTGAGTGGTTACAAAGAACACACAGTAGCCTCTGGACATAGTGGTTACGAAGAACACACAGTAGCCTCTGCACATAGTTTACCTGAAGAGAGTTCCGGGGGTCAACGCCCCCGCGGCCCGGTCTGTGACCAGGCCTCATGGTGGATCAGAGCCTGATCAACCAGGCTGTTACTGCTGGCTGCACGCAATCCAACGTACGAGCCACAGCCCGGCTGGTCAGGTACGGACTTTAGGTGCTTGTCCAGTGCCTGCTTGAAGACAGCCAGGGGTCTATTGGTAATCCCCCTTATGTATGCTGGGAGGCAGTTGAATAGTCTCGGGTGGTTACAAAGAACACACAGTAGCCTCTGGACAGTGGTTACATAGAACACACAGTAGCCTGTTAACATAGTGAGTGGTTATACCAGAGGCACAGCTTTAGTGCCTGATTTTGCTGATATAGTTAATGATACATTTGAGGAGTTTCGGGGGAGGGGGGTTTCAATGAATTCGTGGCAAGCCACTGACAACTAAAGATAAGGTAAGAGTACTTATAACAAGTGGGTGAGTAAGTAATACCAGGAAACGTTCAAATGTGCACGAGCATCACTTGTGATGGTGGTGGCTTGAGGACTGCACAACTGACATAGTTAGACATACGGATAGTGTTCATCGTAAATAATACTTGTATGAATAAAAGGCCAGGAAAACTTAAGTCTTACACAAATGTAAGAATAGAAGACAATACCGTGGCTGGAACATTCCACAACTAACCCAGACTAGAAGGAACTTAAGAAGACAGTTGGGGCCGCCCGGGACCAAGTCTACTGTAGGCTAGAATTCGGTTTCTTCTTAAGACTGTGGGTTAGTTGACTTAAACTAGTAGAGAAGTACAACTAATTAATGAGCCACAAAAGCAGGAATATTTATTTAATAAAAGAATACCATAGATATAGACAGCTTGTCATCCAGCAGGAAGGTGGGACTAGCCTAGCAGCTGTAGCTCAGATTCACACGCAGGTTCTAGGTAATTAATGCTACGTAATTACATATATGTACGGACTGAATAATTGCCAAGTAGAGTAATAGAAGAATGTTGATGCCTCAGCATCACTGTATAGCAGCAACATTCAATGATTACGAAACAGCCTTAGGCGCCGCACACAAGCTGCCTTAATCTGCAAAACTTATTGTTAGTTTTTATTTCCTCTCCTTAATTACTGATATAAATTAAAAACCTTACAGGAGCAAATATAAATCCTTGTGGCACCCCGCTTGCGACATTTTCCCGAAGACATTTTCTTGAATATTCACTAGTGTTTTAAACTTGTATATAATGCGCCTCACATACCATGCTTCACTTATAAATAAATAAATAACAAAAAGGCACAATACCGTGACTGGAACGATACACAAATAACCCGCACATAAAAGAGAGAAGCTTACGACGACGTTTCGGTCCGACTTGGACCATTGACAAAGTCACACTAACAGAGGTGGAGCAGGACGGCTATATATAGGCAGGAAGAGGTGGAGGTAGTAGTAGAAGTAGTAGTAGTAGTACAAGAATTGTATATACTACCGACAGGATGAAATGACACATGCACAACACCCGGAGAAACTGGTCGATCTCTTTCTGACAGACTTAGGGAGCACAAAAATAGTGTTAGGCTTGCCGACACTAACAATGCTCTTTTCTGTCACGTCAGAGATCATAGCCATCCTATTGACTGGTCTTCTGCTAAAACTGTCTTCCCTACTTCCAACTCGAACAGTCGCCGTTTAGTTGAATCCTCTCTTATACACAACTTTCCTTGTATGAACCTTAGCCCTGGCTTCGTCTCTGTAGATGCCTTCCTCTCCCACTACATTGTAAAATGCTCCAAACTTCAGAACACCCGTGACTTAACCTGAATCATTATTATTATTATTATTATTATTATTATTATTATTATTATTATTATTTCTTCTTCTTCTTCTTCTTCTTTTCTCCTCTGGGTTGTCTTTCTCTCTCCTGTCTCGTGTTTCTGTTCCTTCTTCATTTATTTTATTTCACCACTTCCCCTTTCAAGCACCTCGGTGCGCTTGCTCTCCCTCTGTGGGTTTCTAGCTCTCTTGCAGTGCTCCCCTTCCTTTGTATTTGACTGGCTCGTCTTCCTTATTTCCCACTTCTACCACTACTACTACCTCTTCTTCTTCTACTACATCTACTGATGAAATTAAGACACATGTGCCACTGGATGGCGAAACGTCTACGGTGGGGATGCCCGGGTGTTGTGCATGTGTCATTTCATCCTGTCGGTAGTATATACAATTCTTGTACTACTACTACTACTACTTCTACTACTACCTCCACCTCTTCCTGCCTATATATAGCCGTCCTGCTCCACCTCTGTTAGTGTGACTTTGTCAATGGTCCAAGTCGGACCGAAACGTTGTCGTAAGCTTCTCTTTTATGTGCGGGTTATTTGTGTATGCTTCACTTGTGTATATATAATATCAATGACTACCTATGTAAACAACTTATAAGTAAAGTATTCTTCCCACAGATGCTGTTGTGGTTTGACGATGTTGAGGACACGAGGATGCATCATGTAAATGTCAAAGATACGTGAGGCATGACTAGAACATCCTTGCTTGCTTCACCCTACACGTATCATTCGCTCCACCACACTGTTCCACGCACACACTACCGTCACTGCTACCCTGGCTGCAAGACTGTTCATTCTCCTTACCCCTCTCTCCACCACGATGACCCCACCCCCACGCCGTCACCTCGATAAGCAGTCACTGAAGCACTCGTCCAGCGTTGTCATCAACTACCACTGAGGTGATCACTACCACAAGATCGTCCACTAAGGTGGTCACTACCACTAACTACCGCAAGGTCGTCCACTAAGCTCGTCACTACCATCACCACCATGGCTGCTGCTCATCAAATGGCTGCTAACCTCATCTTCCGGCTCATGCTTCCACTGGTTCTAGGCATCTGTAAGTATCAGTACCCTGTGCACTTTGTGTTTTTTTATCATTGATTGTTTTGTGTGTTACACAGCCTCAACCATCAGCTCTGACCAATACCCAACAGCGTTACATTGGGGTTCAGGCTAAACAAGACTTGCAGCGTTTTAAAGTAAGTTTTTTATGTTAAATTTAAAATTTCAGTCTTCAAGTATGAGAGGTGTTGCTAGCATGTTGTGAATGTTAGTGTGTAGTTACTAGCATGTGAACGTTAGTGTGTAAAGTGTTGCTAGCATATTAGGGGGAGTTACCTGGAGCCGCTTCCGGAGGTCAGCGCCTGCGGTGCCCCATCCCACACCAGGCTTCCTGGTTGCTGGCCTTATCAATCAAGCTGTCTGGACTGCCCGCAGTCTAACGTATGCACCATAACCCGGCTGATCAGGAACTGTTTTGGTAGTTCAGTAAGTTTATTCAGGTATACACAAATACAGTTACATAGATTATCATGCATAGCAGAGAAATAGCGAAAATCGAACTAAAGCTAAAGGAATCTTACAAGAATCAAGAAACGCGGGAAGAACTAAAAGCCTTCAATGAAATTGAAAGAAACACAAAATATTTCTTTTCTAATGCCAAATCACAGTCGAGAACAACATCCAGTATTGGGTCCCTACTTATACGAGATGGGTCCTACACAGATGACAGCAAAGAAATGAGTGAACTACTCAAGTCCCAATATGACTCAGTTTTTAGCGAGCCGCTGACCAGACTGAGTCGAATACTTAAGTGAATTTTTAATAGACAGAATTTGGCACACTTGAACCTATCTGATATTACCATCACGCCAAATGACTTCGAAAAGGTGATAAATGACCCGCCCATGCACTGTTCCAGGCCCAGACTCGTGGAACTCCGTGTTCATCAAGAACTGCAAGAAGCTCCTATCATGTGTGTAACATCCTATAGAGAGAAAGCATGGACACTGGGGTCGTCCCACAGTTACTAACAACAACAGACATAGCTCAACTCTACAAAGGGGGGCAGTAAAGCAATAGCAAAGGACTACAGACCGATAATGCTAACGTCCCTGCGCTTAACATGGGTTTAGAGCAGGTCGCTCCTGTCTGTCCCAACTACTGGACCACTATGACAAGGTCCTGGATACTCTAGAAAACAAACAAAACACATATATAGTATACACAGACTTTGCAAAAGCCTTTGACAAGTGCGACCTTGGTGCAATAGCGCACAAAATGCGTGATAAAGGAATAACAGGAAAAGTTGGTAGGTGGATCTATAATTTCCTAACACATAGAACGCAGAGTAGTAGTAAACAGAATCAAGTCTGAGGCGGCTACGGTGAAAAGCTTTGTTCCACAAGGCACAGAACACACTCCCACAGCACTGTGCCTTCCTTTGCAGATGACACCCGAATTTGAATGACAGTGTCCTCCATTGAAGACACAGCAAGTCTCTAGGCAGACATCAACCAAATCTTTAAATGGGCTGCAGAAAACAATATGAAGTTCAGTGATGAGAAATTTCAATTACTCCGATATGGAAAACTTGAGGAAAAGATCTCACCTTCAAAGACCATAACATTGTATCAATCATATCTGCTAGAAAAATGACAGGATGGATAATGAGAACCTTCAAAACTAGGGATACCAAGCCCATGATGACACTCTTCAGGTCACTTGTTCTCTCTCCTGGAATATTGCTGCACACTAACACCACCTCTCAAGGCAGGTGAAATTGCTGACCTAGAAAGTGTACAGAGAACCTTCATTGCACACACAACTACGATAAAAAACCTCAATTACTGGGAACGCTTGAAGTTCCTTAACTTGTACTCCCTAGAACGCAGGCAGGACAGATACATGATTATATACACTTGGAAAATCCTAGAGGGATTAGTACCAAACTTGCACACGAAAATCACTCCCTATGAAAGCAAAAGACACTGCAGACGATGCAACATCCCCCTAGTGAAAAGCAGGGGTACCACTAGCACGAAGAGGGACAACACAATAAATGTCAGGGGACCAAGACTGTTCAACTGCCTCCCAGCATACATAAGGGGGATTACCAATAGACCCCTGGCTGTCTTCAAGAAGGCACTGGAGAGGTACTTAGTACCTGACCAGCCGGGCTGTGGTTCGTACGTCGGGTTGCGTGTAGCCAACATTAACAGCCTGGTTGATCAGGCCCAGATCCACCATAGGCCTGGTCACAGACCGGGCCGCGGGGGCGTTGACCCCCGAAACCCCCTCCAGGTATGTGTAGAGAACCTAGGATAACCCCAAAAAAAGTCAGTGACTCATTTCCATTGGGATTCTTGTAACACCTTATTATACTATAAAGGAGATAATATCTTGTTATACTATAAGAGAGATATACGTACTAGGAATAAGGTAAAATGAGTATATTTACATGTGTTAGCTAAAAAAAATAATCATTCTCCTCCCTTTCTGTCGCTACATTCATTAAGTACCTTTTGGTTCTCTTCTTGAACTGGTTTATGCTGTGACTGGCTTTGACATGTGCGGGCAGTCTGTTCCATGTCTTTATTGCTGTATAATAAAAGGTGTTTGAAGCCTGGCCACTGACTGTGGCTACTACAAAGTTGTGTTCTCTCCCCCTAGTACTATGATTGCTTTGGTTACCAACCTTGACAAAACTGGCAGCAAGATATTCTGGACACTGTGAGCAATTTTTATAAATTTGACTTGACTTCAGTGGTTATACTCTGTCTTCAACATTCAGCATATCCAATTGTTGTAAGTCATTCTGGCCTACGTGCTCTCTTGGACCCTGGCCTACGTGCTCTCTTGGACCCTGGCCTACATGCTCTCTTGGACCCTGGCCTACGTGCTCTCTTGGACCCTGGCCTACGTGCTCTCTTGGACCCTGGCCTACATGCTCTCTTGGACCCTGGCCTACATGCTCTTGGACCCTGGCCTACATGCTCTGTTGGACCCTGGCCTACATCCTCTCTTGGACCCAGGCCTACATGCTCTCTTGGACCCTGGCCTACATGCTCTCTTGGACCCTGGCCTACATGCTCTCTTGGACCCTGGCCTACATGCTCTCTTGGACCCTGGCCTACATGCACGCCTGGACCCCGCCCTACATGCTCTCTTGGACCCTGGCCTACATGCTCTGTTGGACCCTGGCCTACATGCTCTGTTGGACCCTGGCCTACATGCTCTGTTGGACCCTGGCCTACATGCTCTGTTGGACCCTGGCCTACATGCTCTCTTGGACCCTGGCCTACATGCTCTCTTGGACCCTGGCCTACATGCTCTCTTGGACCCTGGCCTACATGCTCTCTTGGACCCTGGCCTACATGCTCTCTTGGACCCTGGCCTACATGCTCTCTTGGACCCTGGCCTACATGCTCTCTTGGACCCTGACCTACATGCTCTCTTGGACCCTGGCCTACATGCTCTGTTGGACCCTGGCCTACATGCTCTGTTGGACCCTGGCCTACATGCTCTGTTGGACCCTGGCCTACATGCTCTGTTGGACCCTGGCCTACATGCTCTGTTGGACCCTGGCCTACATGCTCTCTTGGACCCTGGCCTACATGCTCTCTTGGACCCTGGCCTACATGCTCTCTTGGACCCTGGCCTACATGCTCTCTTGGACCCTGGCCTACATGCTCTCTTGGACCCTGGCCTACATGCTCTCTTGGACCCTGGCCTACATGCTCTCTTGGACTGTGGCCTACATGCTCTCTTGAACCCTGGCCTACATGCTCTCTTGAACCCTGGCCTACATGCTCTCTTGGACCGTGGCCTACATGCTCTCTTGGACCGTGGCCTACATGCTCTCTTGGACCCTGGCCTACATGCTCTCTTGGACCCTGGCCTACATGCTCTCTTGGACCCTGGCCTACATGCTCTCTTGGACCCTGACCTACATGCTCTCTTGGACCCTGGCCTACATGCTCTCTTGGACCCTGGCCTACATGCTCTCTTGGACCCTGGCCTTCATGCTCTCTTGGACCCTGGCCTACATGCTCTCTTGGACCCTGGCCTACATGCTCTCTTGGACCCTGGCCTACATGCTCTCTTGGACCCTGGCCTACATGCTCTCTTGCACCCTGGCCTACATGCTCTCTTGGACCCTGACCTACATACTCTCTTGGACCCTGGCCTACATGCTCTCTTGGACCCTGGCCTACATGCTCTCTTGGACCCTGACCTACATGCTCTCTTGGACCCTGGCCTACATGCTCTCTTGGACCCTGACCTACATGCTCTTTTGGACCCTGGCCTTCATGCTCTCTTTGACCCTGGCCTACATGCTCTCTTGGGCCCTGGTCTACATGCTCTCTTGGACCCTGACCTACATGCTCTCTTGGACCCTGGCCTTCATGCTCTCTTTGACCCTGGCCTACATGCTCTCTTTGACCCTGGCCTACATGCTCTCTTGGGCCCTGGCCTACATGCTCTCTTGGACCCTGGCCTACATGCTCTCTTGGACCCTGGCCTACGTGCTCTCTTGGACCCTGGCCTACGTGGTCTCTTGGACCCTGGCCTACGTGCTCTTTTGGACCCTGGCCTACGTGCTCTCTCGGACCCTGGCGTACATGCTCTCTCGGACTCTGGCGTACATGCTCTTGGACCCTGGCCTACATGCTCTCTTGGACCCTGGCCTACATGCTCCCTTGGACCCTGGCCTACATGCTCCCTTGGACCCTGGCCTACGTGCTCTCTTGGACCCTGGCCTACATGCTCTGTTGGACCCTGGCCTACATGCTCTCTTGGACCCTGGCCTACATGCTCTCTTGGACCCTGACCTACATGCTCTCTTGGACCCTGGTCTACGTGCTCTCTTGGGCCCTGGCCTACATGCTCTCTTGGACCCTGGCCTACATGCTCTCTTGGGCCCTGGCCTACATGCTCTGTTGGACCCTGGCCTACATGCTCTCTTGGACCCTGGCCTACATGCTCTCTTGGACCCTGACCTACATGCTCTCTTGGACCCTGGCCTACATGCTCTCTTGGACCCTGACCTACATGCTCTCTTGGACCCTGGCCTTCATGCTCTCTTTGACCCTGGCCTACATGCTCTCTTGGGCCCTGGTCTACATGCTCTCTTGGACCCTGGCCTACATGCTCTCTTGGACCCTGGCCTACATGCTCTCTTGGACCCTGGCCTACATGCTCTTGGACCCTGGCCTACATGCTCTTGGACCCTGGCCTACATGCTCTTGGACCCTGGCCTACATGCTCTTGGACCCTGGCCTACATGCTCTTGGACCCAGGCCTACATGCTCTTAGACCCAGGCCTACATGCTCTTGGACCCAGGCCTACATGCTCTTGGACCCAGGCCTACATGCTCTTGGACCCAGGTCCAGGATGAATCTTAGTTTTGTTCTGGTTGATTTGCAGTTTTTTTTTTTTTTGTCAAGGCAGAGTACCATGACATTGTACAAGGGTTAGACCGTCCTGCGAGCCTCAGCAGGTAGACACTGTACTTGTCTGTAGAGGAACTTCAGTCTGGCATTCGCTCTTTACTACACTGTTCCCTATCAGTTCTGACATGCATGGGTCAAAGGGGATTCCCAGATATTACACTGAGGAAACTGAAGTGATGGGTTTGTTTCGTGCCAGAGAGTATGGCTTCCGTCTTCCCGAGGTGTAATGATAGTTTGTTGTCTACTAACCAATTGTTGCAGGATTCCAGTTCCAGTGTTTTTACATTAGCCATATCTTGTGAGTTTTTACCTGACACTATCAGAGCACTGTCATCCACATACAGCAGGAGTTTGCACTTGACACTGATGGGCATGTTGTTAATATAACAGAAATAATAAAGGACCCAGAATAATACCTTGGTAATGTAATGAGTGGATATACCTACCTACATACCTGGAGGGTGTTCCAGGAGTCAACGTCCCCGTGGCCTGGTTCCTGACCAGGCCTCACGGTGGATCAGGGCCTGATCAACCAGGTTGTTACTGTTGGCCACACGATATCCAATGCACGAACCACACCCCGGCTGGTCGGCACTGACTTCAGGTATCTGTTTAGTTCCGTCTTGCAGATAGGGGTCTGTTGGTAATCCCCTTTATGTATAATGGGAGGCTGTTAAACAGTCTTGGGCCCCTGACACTAGTTTTCAGTGTGTACTCGCGGCATCCTTACTTTTCACTAGAGATATGTTGCAGCGTCTGTCGAGTCTTTGGCTTTCATAGGGAGTGATTTCTGTGTATAGATTTAGGACCCGTCCCTCTAAAATTTTCCAAGTGTAAATAATTATGCGTCTTTCTCGCCTGCCCTCCAAGGAATACAGGGTGGTGAATATAGGTGGTGTCTTCAGTGGGTGGTGGTCATACGTGGTGTTTCCAGTGGGTGGTGGTGCATATTGGGGTCAAGTGAGGTGGGATGGGCGACCTTCTATGCAGATTAATGGCAGTGGTTAAGGTAGTGCCACACCCACACCACTGATAACACCCCATACTACCACGCCCACTACCACGTCCACCCCCCCCTCCCCCTCATCCCTCTGGGGTGCACTCTAACCTTCCCTTCCCTCTCAGGGGACTAGATATTAACCTTCTTGTCCTAGTTCCCTCTACTACCAGGTAGTGGCGGTGTAATCAACCAGGTAGTGGCGGTGTAGTCAACCAGGTAGTGGCGGTGTAGTCAACCAGGTAGTGGCGGTGTAATCAACCAGGTAGTGGCGGTGTAGTCAACCAGGTAGTGGCGGTGTAATCAACCAGGTAGTGGCGGTGTAGTCAACCAGGTAGTGGCAGTGTAGTCAACCAGGTAGTGGCAGTGTAGTCAACCAGGTAGTGGCGGTGTAGTCAACCAGGTAGTGGCGGTGTAGTCAACCAGGTAGTGGCGGTGTAGTCAACCAGGTAGTGGCGGTGTAGTCAACCAGGTAGTGGCGGTGTAGTCAACCAGGTACCTGGGAATACTTATGAAAGATATCAGAGGACTTGTAAATAAGTCGACAGTTCTGGCTGAGAGAATTTCTATCTAGATTAACAAGTATCATTTGTTTAGACTAGTCGAGGATAGTACACGAGGTAGTACATCTTACTCTGCAACAGTTGTGCTTGCAGGTGGTCGAGCTATAGCTCCTCACCCCATAACTCGGCTGTGGTGTCATATACTAAGTAATTGAATAATTTTTTTTTATTATCACACTGGCCGATTCCCACCAAGGCAGGGTGGCCCGAAAAAGAAAAACTTTCACCATCATTCACTCCATCACTGTCTTGCCAGAAGGGTGCTTTACACTACAGTTTTTAAACTGCAACATTAACACCCCTCCTTCAGAGTGCAGGCACTGTACTTCCCATCTCCAGGACTCAAGTCCGGCCTGCCGGTTTCCCTGAACCCCTTCATAAATGTTACTTTGCTCACACTCCAACAGCACGTCAAGTATTACAAACCATTTGTCTCCATTCACTCCTATCAAACACGCTCACGCATACCTGCTGGAAGTCCAAGCCCCTCGCACACAAAACCTCCTTTACCCCCTCTCTCCAACCTTTCCTAGGCCGACCCCTACCCCGCCTTCCTTCCACTACAGACTGATACTCTTGAAGTCATTCTGTTTCGCTCCATTCTCTCTACATGTCCGAACCACCTCAACAACCCTTCCTCAGCCCTCTGGACAACAGTTTTGGTAATCCCGCACCTCCTCCTAACTTCCAAACTACGAATTCTCTGCATTATATTCACACCACACACTGCCCTCAGACATGACATCTCCACTGCCTCCAGCCTTCTCCTCGCTGCAACATTCATCACCCATGCTTCACACCCATATAAGAGCGTTGGTAAAACTATACTCTCATACATTCCCCTCTTTGCCTCCAAGGACAAAGTTCTTTGTCTCCACAGACTCCTAAGTGCACCACTCACTCTTTTTCCCTCATCAATTCTATGATTCACCTCATCTTTCATAGACCCATCTGCTGACACGTCCACTCCCAAATATCTGAATACATTCACCTCCTCCATACTCTCTCCCTCCAATCTGATATTCAATCTTTCATCACCTAATCTTTTTGTTATCCTCATAACCTTACTCTTTCCTGTATTCACCTTTAATTTTCTTCTTTTGCACACCCTACCAAATTCATCCACCAATCTCTGCAACTTCTCTTCAGAATCTCCCAAGAGCACAGTGTCATCAGCAAAGAGCAGCTGTGACAACTCCCACTTTGTGTGTGATTCTTTATCTTTTAACTCCACGCCTCTTGCCAAGACCCTCGCATTTACTTCTCTTACAACCCCATCTATAAATATATTAAACAACCACGGTGACATCACACATCCTTGTCTAAGGCCTACTTTTACTGGGAAATAATTTCCCTCTTTCCTACATACTCTAACTTGAGCCTCACTATCCTCGTAAAAACTCTTCACTGCTTTCAGTAACCTACCTCCTATACCATACACTTGCAACATCTGCCACATTGCCCCCCCTAATTGAATAATGTTACATTTAAAATTATTTGACTTTTTTTTCTATAGTGGGTGTGAGGGCGCGCGCGCGCGCACACATATTTAGAACATTGTGCAGAATTAAGTCAAATTGGTCTGCTGCTGTCCATGTCCCGTGGTCTGGTGGGTGACACACTCGCCTCAGTGTCCGTCTACCTGCAGGGTATTCCGGGGATCAACGCCCCCGCGGCCCGGTCCATGACCAAGCCTTCTGGTTGATCAGGGCCTGATCAGCTAGGTTGTTACTACTGTCTGCAAGTAGTCCAACGTCTGAACCACAGCCCGGCTAATCCGGCACTGACTTTAGGTATCTGTCTAGCTCCGTGGTTCAGTCTCCGGCACAGGTGGAAACATTGGGCATGTTTCCTTATACCTGCTGTCCCCGTTCACCTAGCAGGTAAACAGGTACCTGGGTGTTAGTCGACAGGTGTGGATGGCATCCTGGGGGACAAAATTGGAGGACCACAATGGAAATATGACAGTCCTAGATGACGCACTGACTTGGGTAATTTTAACCCTCCGGAGTTAAAAACCCCGACGAAATATTATGTTGTACTAGATATAACAACATGGTGGATCAGTTATGGTCAATATAGCACATGTTGTAACATGTCTATATTTGTCCTTGAGTTGTTTGTCCGGGAGGAAGGGGGGGTCGAGGCGCCGCTCCTTGATCTGTTCTTTCAACATTAGTCAGTATTTATGTGGAGGGCTGTCAGCACCAGTATGTGGAGGGCTGTCAACGCCAGTATGTGGAGGGCTGTCAGCACCAGTATGTGGAGGGCTGTCAGCACCAGTATGTGGAGGGCTGTCAGCACCAGTATGTGGAGGGCTGTCAGCACCAGTATGTGGAGGGCTGTCAACGCCAGTATGTGGAGGGCTGTCAGCACCAGTATGTGGAGGGCTGTCAGCACCAGTATGTGGAGGGCTGTCAGCACCAGTATGTGGAGGGCTGTCAACGCCAGTATGTGGAGGGCTGTCAACGCCAGTATGTGGAGGGCTGTCAGCACCAGTATGTGGAGGGCTGTCAGCACCAGTATGTGGAGGGCTGTCAGCACCAGTATGTGGAGGGCTGTCAACTGCAGTATGTGGAGGGCTGTCAACTGCAGTATGTGGAGGGCTGTCAACGCCAGTATGTGGAGGGCTGTCAACGCCAGTATATGGAGGGCTGTCAGCACCAGTATGTGGAGGGCTGTCAGCACCAGTATGTGGAGGGCTGTCAACGGCAGTATGTGGAGGGCTGTCAACGGCAGTATGTGGAGGGCTGTCAACGGCAGTATGTGGAGGACTGTCATCGCCAGTATGTGGAGGGCTGTCAACGCCAGTATGTGGAGGACTGTCAACGCCAGTATGTGGAGGGCTGTCAACGCCAGTATGTGGAGGACTGTCAACGCCAGTATTTGGAGGGCTGTCAACGCCAGTATGTGGAGGACTGTCAACGCATACATGAGGCCGGGCAGACATCTTAATGTTTATATTGGCTGGTGAATTATTTTTGTACCGTCTCAACTCTCATCACTGGGTCATTGACACTGGCACTGTGCCAAAAGCAAAAGTAACAGCAGCAGCAATAGCAACAGCCAGCAGATGCACCAACAGCCACCAATAATGGCCAGCAGCAGCCGCCGCCGCCGCCGCCGCCGTCGTCGCCGTCGTCGCCGTCGTCGCCGTCGTCACTACCACAAGAGATGCCAAGCTAATTATGACACTCTTCAAGTCACCTGTTCTCTCTGGGTTACAATATTGCTGTGTACTAACAGCTCTTCCTTTAAGCAGGAGAAACTGCACAACTGGAAAATGTACAGAGAACATTCACAGTTGGTATAAACTCAGGTCAAGCTCCTACATTACTGGGAATGCTTGTAGTCCCCACAGCTGTACTCCTTAGAAAGTAAGCGAAAAGATGCATGATAATATACACAGAAAGATCACGAAGGGATTGGTTCCAAATCTCCGCACTGAAACCACTACTTATAAACACAAGCTCGAGAAACTGTCCAACAAATCTGAAGAACACGGGATCAATAAGTACAGAGAACTCAATAAGTGTGAAGGGACCACCACTATTCAACACCCCCTTCATGCATAATGATGATTACCCACAGATCCCTGGCTGTCATCGGTTTCTGATTAACCGGGCTGTGGTGTGCGCGTTGGGCTGCAGTCACCAACAGCCTAATAGATCAAACCAGCAGCAGGAGGCATGGTCTGGAACCTGGCTGGGGATGGTGGAGTGGTGTCCTTAAGAGATTACAGGCAACCTACAGGAAGTCAGGAACTATCCTTGAAACTGTCCTTCCGTGCGTTCATCCGTGCAACTATTCATTCGTGTCACTATGGTTGTGTGCGTTCATCTGTGCCACTGTAGTTCCGTAGAATAGCACTTGGTTTAGTGGGACACACCAGAGATTTATAACTGACAATATTGCCACCAGTTGTCTTCTTACCCCAGATGTCTGTGACACTCGCTGGATGTCTGTGGCATTTATACAGTATGTCTGAGAGAGACTTCCTAAATGTCTGTGACAGACTTGTCTGTCTCTCCTCCTTTGTTTCTCCTTTAGATTTAATTGTTACGTCTCTCGCATCTATGTTACGTCTGTATCTCTTCTATGCTATTCCTGGTCTTGTCTTATGCTGGGAGTTGTTAGGTCTTTAGCTCAGTCTTGGATTCTCTGTTTGTGGTCTCCTGGCTTTGCTATTCTAGGCTGAACTCCGTGTCTGGTCTTCTTTCTCTCGTATATGCTTATAGCTTTGCACGTGTTGGGGAGGTACTACCCTCCTGTCATGAGTAAAACGAAAGCTTATTAAACCTTTTGCACTCTGTCATGATTGTTGGTCATAACTAAGACTTTCCCAATGTTAGTATGACGGCCATGTTCTTGTATCAGTGTCTTCATGTCACGTGCTCCACTTCCGGCCTGACTAAAAATGTCAGAGGTTGATATTTGTGGATGAGGAGGAGGGGGGAGGGGGAGGAAGATTAGGAGGGAGATGAGAATTATGAGGGGTAGGGAGAGGGAGAGGACAAGCCCAGAGAAAGGGTGGGTATAAAAGACAACAGGAAGGTGTAAGGGGTTGGGGGTTGTGTGTGGGTGAGGTAGAGGAGGGTTGGGGGGGAAGAGTGGCACTAAAGAGGTGTGTCTGAGGGAACATAGAGGTGGACAAGCCTCCTTCTACATAGGTCATTACATCGGTGATGGCACCGTTGTCTGTTCTATTGGCACACTCCTTCAAGGCAAGCGCGTGCCTTCATGCTGGTGAAAGGCTCTTCATCCTAGGAGTAGGAGCTACTCTCCTCTTCCTCTCATCAAACTTAATAACCTCCCATTCCCCAGGCGTTGTATGATCCCTACGGGTCACGCTTCTCAATTAGCTTTTATCTGTTACTCTCTTCCCTCCCTACCTTCTATTAACCAAGTCTCCCTACAACTCTTCCCTCTCCCTTAATGGTAATCAAGGACCCCAGTGGAAATGGAATTAAGTCACTTTGTCTGAATTTCTTAAGGTTATCCTGGAGGGTAATTTACACTGTATGATAATTGTACTAATGTGTACCTGTGCCTAAGTAAACTTACCCCTCCCTTCCTGCCACAATCCCCCCCTCCCTGCCACAATCCCCCCCTCCCTGCCACAGTCCCCCTCCCTCTCCCCCTCCCTGTCACAATCCCTCCCTCCCTTCCTGCCACAATCCCCCCTCCTTGCCACAATCCCCCCTCCCTGCCACAGTCCCCCCTCCCTCTCCCCCTCCCTGTCACAATCCCTCCCTCCCTTCCTGTCACAATCCCTCCCTTCCTATCACAATCCCTCCCTTCCCTGCTTGCCTTCAGAGTTGGTATAGTCAGTTTAGGGTCCAAACCTTTCCACCAAGTTGAGGGGCCAGGATGTGGGAGGGATGGGGGGGGGGTAACTTGCCTAACCATCCTTGACCCTCCTTTCCTTACCTTGACGACCTCGTCAATGTTTCCACCTTGCTCCCACTTCCTTCCTTCCCTCTCTCCCACTTTCCTCCTCTCTTCCCTCCTCTTCTCCTCACCTCTCTCAAATCAACCCTCCCACAATTCTGTTGCATCCACACTCGTTAGATAAATGAAATAAACCAGGAGGAGGAGAAGGAAGAGGGGGAAGATGACCGTCGCAATGCAACATACTCAATTCTTCAATATTAGTCATCACTTGTTTTTTAAATTTCAGTATTTGTGGCATGACTGGGTGTAGATTGAGGGGAGTGGACACCCTCCTTCCCATCCCTGGACATCTGCTTGTCGAAAATGCTCACTGAAGAACTTTGCTGAAGACATTGAAGAACAAACAAAATGTTGTCCCACTGAAAACTTGCTCTGCAACACGTCTTTTCGTCACTAATTGTCTACAGGACGTTATTTGGATAAAATTTCTTAATCTGAGATGAGCTTTGTTGCATCCGGGAAGAATTTGTATGGTTTAGGCAGGTTTTCTTTGTAGGTGTTTTTCCCTGGCGTGAGTGAGTGTAACTGGCTTGTTAACCCGCACCATCAGTATATTAATGGAGTGAGAGCAAGGCTGTTGCTCCACCATGTTTACATTGGTAAACATTTCCGCTTCATTAACCCAGGTCAGGCCTTAACACCGGTCACGGTCAGCAGGGGTCAAACTATGTACCTGGCTACTGGTTACCTGCGTGTTGTAAGAAGTCTTGCTACCTGGTAAACTGTTGTCAAGACTTACCGTCCCGTAATAAAAAGGACGCAGTATCAATTTTAGACTTGTCGAACCAGTGGAACAAGTCGTCTTACACCTGCTACGCATGTCCACCTAGCAGAACACGGGTCCTTACCTGAGGAAGGACTTAGCATTTAGAGGAAATAAGCCATTCTGCTTGCCTCTCTTTAGTTAACTTAAATAACTATGACACCGTGGTTAATTACCCTCTAGCTACTTAAATATTAGAAACTGGTTTACATAAGACTTCAGCAGGCTCTTTCAGTACCCATGGTGGTTTCCCAGCACCGTACCTCTTATGGTATCTTGGCTTCAATGCTTCAGCACTTCCTCTTTTGTATAGCTGCTTAGAGCAGTCACTATACATAATAAATGCCCTGTTATCTTTAATTATTTTACGTTGTCATAGTTACGTTTGGCCAGTTTAATATCTTACATAATCAGTAACCTAACACCTTCCGCTTTTCCAACTCATTCCACAATGGCATGATTCCACTTTTTACCACCCTGAGACTGTCTTTCCTGTGTGGTTGTACTGAGATTGTTGACAAGGGTCGAGTTGCAGCACCTGTGTAGGTGTTGGGTGGTAGTCCTTCCTGCCTCACGCCCCAGTAGGTTCTCCAGTTGTAACCTGACATTACTTAAGACACGCATTTATATTAACCTTAAGCTCCGCTGCTTACTGTCTGACACGCGCGCTACCTTCCCTACTTGCTTCTGCTCCCCCCCCCCCTACCCTTCCCCTCTCATGTCCAACTTATCTCGTCCCGTTTCTGCACCTCTTATTCCTTCTCTTTTATTTCGGTCTCTTCCCCTGTCGTTTCTCATGGCCCCAGTAATTGGGTAGTTGCATGATTTTCCTTGTGGTAACGAGATCACACCCTTGTTGCACCTCCCAGGATGGTCTCCACCCTTGTTGCACCTCCCAGGATGGTCTCCACCCTTGTTGCACCTCCCAGGATGGTCTTGTTGCACCTCCCAGGTTGGTCTCCACCCTTGTTGCACCTCCCAGGATGGTATCCACCCTGGTTGCACCTCCCAGGATGGTCTCCACCCTTGTTGCACCTCCCAGGATGGTCTCCACCCTTGTTGCACCTCCCAGGATGGTCTCCACCCTTGTTGCACCTCCCAGGATGGTGCACCTCCATGGTCTCCGCCCTTGTTGCACCTCCCAGGATGGCCTCCGCCCTTGTTGCACCTCCCAGGATGGTCTCCGCCCTTGTTGCACCTCCCAGGATGGTCTCCGCCCTTGTTGCACCATCCCAGGATGGTCTCCACCCTTGTTGCACCTCCCAGGATGGTCTCCACCCTTGTTGCACCTCCCAGGATGGTCTCCGCCCTTGTTGCACCTCCCAGGATGGTCTCCGCCCTTGTTGCACCTCCCAGGATGGTCTCCGCCCTTGTTGCACCTCCCAGGATGGTCTCCGCCCTTGTTGCACCTCCCAGGATGGTCTCCGCCCTTGTTGCACCTCCCAGGATGGTCTCCACCCTTGTTGCACCTCCCAGGATGGTCTCCACCCTTGTTGCACCTCCCAGGATGGTCTCCACCCTTGTTGCACCTCCCAGGATGGTTTCCACCCTTGTTGCACCTCCCAGGATGGTTTCCACCCTTGTTGCACCTCCCAGGATGGTCTCCACCCTTGTTGCACCTCCCAGGATGGTCTCCACCCTTGTTGCACCTCCCAGGATGGTCTCCACCCTTGTTGCACCTCCCAGGATGGTCTCCACCCTTGTTGCACCTCCCAGGATGGTCTCCACCCTTGTTGCACCTCCCAGGATGGTCTCCACCCTTGTTGCACCTCCCAGGATGGTCTCCACCCTTGTTGCACCTCCCAGGATGGTCTCCACCCTTGTTGCACCTCCCAGGATGGTCTCCACCCTTGTTGCACCTCCCAGGATGGTCTCCACCCTTGTTGCACCTCCCAGGATGGTCTCCACCCTGGTTGCACCTCCCAGGATGGTCTCCACCCTGGTTGCACCTCCCAGGATGGTCTCCACCCTGGTTGCACCTCCCAGGATGGTCTCCACCCTGGTTGCACCTCCCAGGATGGTCTCCACCCTGGTTGCACCTCCCAGGATGGTCTCCACCCTGGTTGCACCTCCCAGGATGGTCTCCACCCTGGTTGCACCTCCCAGGATGGTCTCCACCCTGGTTGCACCTCCCAGGATGGTCTCCACCCTGGTTGCACCTCCCAGGATGGTCTCCACCCTGGTTGCACCTCCCAGGATGGTCTCCACCCTGGTTGCACCTCCCAGGATGGTCTCCACCCTGGTTGCACCTCCCAGGATGGTCTCCACCCTGGTTGCACCTCCCAGGATGGTCTCCACCCTGGTTGCACCTCCCAGGATGGTCTCCACCCTGGTTGCACCTCCCAGGATGGTCTCCACCCTGGTTGCACCTCCCAGGATGGTCTCCACCCTGGTTGCACCTCCCAGGATGGTCTCCACCCTGGTTGCACCTCCCAGGATGGTCTCCACCCTGGTTGCACCTCCCAGGATGGTCTCCACCCTGGTTGCACCTCCCAGGATGGTCTCCACCCTGGTTGCACCTCCCAGGATGGTCTCCACCCTGGTTGCACCTCCCAGGATGGTCTCCACCCTGGTTGCACCTCCCAGGATGGTGTCCACCCTGGTTGCACCTCCAAGGATGGTCTCCACCCTAGTTGCACCTTCCAGGATGGTCTCCACCCTGGTTGCACCTTCCAGGATGGTCTCCACCCTGGTTGCACCTTCCAGGATGGTCTCCACCCTGGTTGCACCTCCCTGGATGGTCTATACCCTGGTTGCACCTCCCAGGATGGTCTCCATCCTTGTTCACCCTAGATGAGCGTGAGCAGTAGGTGTAAGAACACTCCATCCCCCAGGTATCTATTTACTGTTGGGTGAACATGAGCAACCAGTGTATGCAGACTTGTACTTCTCGCCGTGTATGGGTATTAAACCCAATTCGTTTCAGTTGGAAGCCGAACAATGCCACCCTGTGACACTTAATATACACGAGTGGTAGGGCGGATAGGGTGAGGGAATGAGGGAGGAAGAGAGGGGTCAGGAGGAGGAGGAGGAGGAAAAAAAGGAGAGAGGTGGATAGTTTTAGGTGGAGGGAAGGAAGATGGTGATGGTCAGTTAAGGGACCCATCACTGAGGCCCGAGAGTAATGTTCCCTTCTAATGAGGCACACCGGGAGGAGAAAGAGAGAGGAGGAGCAATGGGGGGTTGGGGATCTGATGGGTGGGTGGGCGGGTAACACCAGTATGGGGCAAAGTCACGCTTCTTCACTGTTCCCTAAATTAATACAAAAGTCCCTGTTATTACTCCACATTTGCAAAATTTATGCACCGATTGACCTAGTAGCTTATTCACTACGTATTGACCATAATTTAGCCTAGCCTGGTCTAGCCTAGCGTAACTAGCGTAGCCTGAATAACATTGTAAAATGAACTGTTGATTGTTATGTACCTGTGTCAGTTGTGTAGAAATACTCAGTATGTTATGTTTTGAATTGTTGTTGAAAGCACTCCTGTACTTGTGTGACTCATATGAGGACTGTGAGGATAAATTCTACATCCAGTATATCATCATCCACGTGGGCGTGGATAGGCGGGCGTGGTGAGTTGATCAATAGCTGACCCTAGTGACTCCACCCTGATAGCCAGGTACATCTCACCCATCCCCCTATACTCCTGCCCATCACCCTAACCCATAACCACTACCACCCCCATGACCACCACCTCTACCCCCAAAATTACCACTACTACCCCCAAAATTACCACTACTACCCCCAAAATTACCACTACTACCCCCAAAATTACCACTACTACCCCCAAAATTACCACTACTACCCCCAAAATTACCACTACTACCCCCAAAATTACCACTACTACCCCCAAAATTACCACTACTACCCCCAAAATTACCACTACTACCCCCAAAATTACCACTATTACCCCCAAAATTACCACTGTTACCCCCAAAATTACCACTACTACCCCCAAAATTACCACTATTACCCCCAAAATCACCACTATTACCCCCAAAATCACCACTGCTGGGAATTAACCGATGAGTGTCATAAAACACCTCGAGAATGGGAAGGAATCATTGGATTCAAAGCCCTTGACGTCCTGCTGAGAGAGTAAGGGTTCTTGTTCCATACTCAGTGGTAGTACATTTCTTTTCTGCTGTAAAGATTCGATTTTTCACCTATATAATTATACACCTTGTATACATCATCTAGGCCCTAGATTCTACGGGGTATAGGTAGAAAAAAATACGAATTTGAAAATGACGCTCTTCCATCTACTAGTAAGGCGAGTCATTAAAGGCTGCATGTAACCTTTTTACTGCCAGTCAAGAATAATCACTTAAAAATAAAGCAACTCGTCTGTATAAATACCGAGAAGCATATGCCTCTGTGTATTATGTACAGTATATAATGCAGGTTGTATTATATTATAAACCTTGGTAATAAATACCGACAAGTTGGTTTAGAACGTTTCGGTCCTGGGACCTTGATCACTTCAGTGATCAAGAAGTGATTCAGAAGTGATCAAGGTCCCAGGACCGAAACGTTTTCTAATAAATATGTCAGTGTTTGCTTACGTGTCTTTCTAAACCAGGTTGTATTATATGTACTAGTAACAGGTGTTTGTTCTTCCCACAGGTGCTGTGCTAAGGTTCAGTTTAATGTCTTTGTCGTACCTACTGCTGCTGATGGCTATACCATTACTTCCAGCACCTACCTTCCACACCATGCGAGGTACGTTTTGTACTTACCAATATGCACTTGCAGCAAAAGTGTGCTTGTAGTGACCCGTCTGTGTGTAAAGTGACTGGTATAGCTGATAGGGTGTAGTAACTCTACTTGAACGACCCCCCCCCCCATATCGTTCTTCCACTGTGAAAAGTAGCCCAGGTTATTGTTCAACAAGTGGTAGAACTGCTAGCAAACTTGCAACATGTCTCTGGTGTCTCGTTAAGTCTGTTTAGTCCTAGTTGGAAATGTTAATATTGACGAATGTTTATACATTTATTTTACTAGTAGTTTACTACTACTACTATTAGTGTTTGCTACTAGTAGTATTCGCGTATGTTACTAGTAGTGTTTGCATTACTAGTAGTGTTTGCGTTTACTAGTATTTATTAGTAGTGTTTGTCAGTAGTGTTTATGGTTATGTATTTGTTAGCAGTAATATTTGTGATTGCAGGTCACACTGGCAGATACCTGAAAGCTGTGTTAGGTATCAGTATTGTTAACTTCCTGCTTCAGTTAATCTTCCAGATCGTCCTTCTCTCCCTCCCTCCCTACGGATACTTTCTCCCTCAGTGTAAGTAACCTCAAGTCTGTTGTCACCACTCACTTGCTCTCCCTCCCAATAACTACTTCCCTTAGTGTAAGTATCTGCATACTAATGGATAAATTAACCAGTGGAAGTAATACTTTCTCTGATAATGGACGAGTTAGAGCCCCGGTGAGGACTAAGTCTTGGGCGTCTACACTTCATATTTCACTAAATTCAGCATAAACTATAGTACGTATATGTATGCTATGTACGTATATAATTTTTTTTTTTTTTTGACTTTCCAGTGTCAGTACTAGAATATTGTTATATTTTCAAATTTTAATAATTCCAGGATATTTACTCGTGCTGTATTCCATTTTCATTTATATTTTATAAGTTATATTTAATGTATAATGTAATACAATTTTATTTAGGTATATATACCGTAATTTTGTATTTTCGTTGTATATACTTTTATAATTTACATCTTTGTGTTAGTGTAAATCATTATAATAGAATAATAAATTTATTTCTCTTCCACAATGTAATGTAGTTTGTATGCAATAATATATATAATTTGACTTTAGAGTTAGACTTTGAGCCATACTGCCTTGGCTATAATATTGTACATGGAAGTCACTTAAACTTTTTTGGGCTTATCCTTGGTAACTTAACCTATGTATGATAATTGTATTTATGTGTACCTGTGACTAAACTTACATGGAAATCAAGGTATAAGGTTTGTCAGGAAACAGAATAAATGTTTCCTGATGCGGGTCTTAGTCACATGATGACCTACAGCTGGAGCTTTTGGTCATCTGACTGAGGACTTCCGATGGCTTACCTGTTCACCTCTTTAAAAATCATGGTTATAACCATTTGTTGTGTACTTGGAAATCAAGGCTAAGGATTGTTCTGGGGGTTTCTCAGGTGAGTTCCTGGAGAAGGTGCTCCGTCACCTGGGTTTTGTGAGACTGGATGGTGTAAGTGAGGTAGATGGTACCCGCTGGTTGTTGCCTGAGTGTGTCCTGCTGGTGTTCTCTCCTGGGGTGTATGTGGCCTGTCTCAAGCTTACTGCCCACACCAACTCTGATCTACACCTGCCCACCCACGCCACACCTGATAATAATAAGAATCTGGGCCTCCGCCTCCTGAATGCTGTGGGTGAGTCCCCAGCCAACCTTTATTATGTCGTCTTCAACCTTTAATCTATCTCGGCATGACTCAAGAAATCGTAATGACACGATTGCAAACAAACCATACCCCCGGCCGGGATTGAACCCGCGGTCATAGTCTCAAAACTCCAGCCCGTCGCGTTAGCCACTAGACCAGCTAGCCACAATAAGATTCATCCAACTAGGTATATTTCTACACCATAGGAAGGTTAGCACAGGCACCTCTAGTGGCTAACGCGACGGGCTGGAGTTTTGAGACTCTATGACCGCGGGTTCAATCCCGGCCGGGGGTATGGTTTAATCTATCTCGGCTTATTTCAAACCTTGGACCTCTTACGTATACTACCATTTTCCTAGAATGCTTCTCAAAAACTTTGAAAACTACAAAATACTGAAAGAACACAACACAAGAACACTAAAACCACTGAACGGGTGGGATTTGAACCCCATGGCAAACGAGTCTTAAAATTCCAGGCGTGTGTAAGCCACTGGGCCAGCTGGTATATTTGTATAATTGGATGAATCTTACTAGAACCAGCTGGCAGAATGGCTTATTCACTGGCCTTGAATTTGACTCTTGTGCTATTGGTTCACACCCCACCCGTTCCATGGTGTTTGTAATCATGTTATTACGATTTCATGAGTGGAACCCAGCAAATTCAAGGGGAGGAATGAGACGCATGTGCAGCACTTGGGTATCTTTATTATTTAATGCCATGGCAGCTCATGGCATTGGGGAAAAAGTGCTGTCATGGATCGAGTCATGGCTCATCAATAGGAAGCAGAGAGTATGCTTAAATGGAGTTAAATCCGAGTGGGGGATCTGTAACAAGTGGCATTCCACAGGGATCAGTCTTGGGGCCCATTGTTGTTTATAATATATATCAATGACCTTGATGAGGGAGTTACTAGTGATATGAGCAAATTCGCCGATGACAGATAGGTAGGATAATGGATTCAAACGTAGATGTCGCGGAACTTCAGGAGGATTTAGACACTCAATACCTGGTCAGAAAAGTGGTAGATGCAGTTCAATGTAGATAAATGCAAGGTTCTGAAGCTCGAGAGTGTCCATAACCCTAGTACTTATAAATTAAATGACATAGAACTTAACCATACAGATTGCAAAAAGGATTTGGGAGTTATGGTAAGCAGCAACCTTAAACCAAGACAGCAATGCCTAAGCGTACGTAACAAAGCAAACAGATTACTTGGATTTATATCTAGAAATGTAAGTAACAGAAGTCCAGCGGTTATTTTACATCTTTATACATCATTAGTAAGGCCTCACCTAGATTATGCAGCTCAGTTCTGGTCTCCATGTTACAGAATGGATATAAATTCGCTAGAAAACATCCAGCGTAGAATGACCAAATTAATACATAGCTTTAGAAATCTAACGTACGAAGAATGATTGAAGACTTAAACTACATTCACTTGTAAGATGAAGAATGAGGGGATACATGATCGAAGCATATAAGTGGAAGATGGGTATTTACAAAGGGGATATAAATAAGGTTTTTAGGATATCACTTCAAGAAAGAACCCACAATAATGGATTCAAATTAGATAAGTTTAGATTTCGAAAGGATATAGGAAAGTATTGGTTTGGAAATAGGGTAGTTGATGAGTGGAACAGTCTGCCTAGTAGGGTTATTCAAGCTAAAACATTGGGTAGTTTCAAATTTAGGTTGGATAAATACACGAGTGAGAGGGGATGGATTTGAGTGGGACTTGCACGTGAGTAAATAGGGTTGTTAAAGCTTATTGCTTGGGTAGCATTTATTCTGTTAGTAGGCTAGATTTGTGAAGGACCTGCCAAGTATGGGCCAACAGGCCTGCTGCAGTGTTCCTCCTTATGTTGATGAATGCAACAATCTGCCTAGTATGGTTACTGAGTCTAAAACCTTGGGTAGTTTCAAATTTGTGTTGGCTAATTACATGAGTAAGAGGGGTTGGATGTGGGTGGGACTTGCATATGAGTAAATAGAATTATCAAAGCTCATTGCTTGGATAGCATTGAAAATTGAGTTGGGCAAATATTCTGTTAGTTGGGATGGATTGTGAAGGACCTGCCTAGTATGGGCAAACAGGCCTGCTGCAGTGTATTATTATTAGTAGTACATATGTATTATAATAATTATTCTTATTATTATTAATTTAGGGAAGTGGAGCACAGATCCAATTCCCTTGATCAAGAGCCCCTCACCAAAGAACCTCAGTGGGGGGGAAATTCGCATCCTGAAATTTCGTTTGTATCCAGAAGCAAAAAGTCGATCGGGTGACTGTTTGTATCCTGAAAAATTCGCATGGTGGAAAATTCGTAAGCTGAGGTTCTACTGTATACTAAAGTGATGCACATGTGTCTTATCCATCTATTTGATGTTTCTGTATATCATTAATGTAGAAAATGTAAGGAAATTTTCCCATATCTTAACCTGGAATCCCACATGGTTACTTGCGACACCTTGCTAACTAACATACCGTATTTTGCAGCTTATTAGACGCATGTTTTTTTCCATAAAAATGTCTCCAAAAACCACCCTGCGTCATATAAACTGAAGGTCAGTGATGGGAGCTGTAAGTTTGGGGATTTGGGTGGGCTGTAGGTCTCCCAGTTACATCTGATGACGAGCCATTTAAACTAAAACAAGTCTTATAAGCCACGAAATATGGTAAGTACAGCAGACAGTACCAAGACTACCGTCAGGTACATAAGTACTTCACATAATACACTTTTAAATGTTAAACAGTGTATTTTACCTTATTTCTGCATATGTGTCATTAAAGGAAGAATTACAAATGAATAGTTTGCTGGAGCTGAGATTACTAAGCAGTTATTTTCATTATGTAATGAAGGATTACCATGAAGGTTATTGGGATGCGTGAGATTTGTGGCATGGAGAATATTGCTCTGACATGCCATACCTCATGGTGTTGACATGTCAGGTCACTCACCCTTGTCCTGGTAAATGTACACAGTGCATATATTTATTAAAGGTAGTTGAATTTTACACTATTTTAGCACTTATATAGCATGTCTGTCTCACTTAAGTGATGGAATCTCAAGCCTTCTCCACTTCTTAGACTGAATAACTCATAGGTTTAACACTATATATAAATATGCAGTTTTGTGTACTCGCATATAGCTGTGTACAAGCATGTGTATGTGTATTCAAGGTACGTACATGGCCATGGCAATGACTGGAGGAGCTTCTGTGATGGTTCCTTCTGTCACCTCTGCTGTGTACTTCGTTGTCTTCATGGCCAGTGCCACCTACTGGAGCCTTAACAACTCTCTGGGACGACGTTTTGGGTAGGTTACAATCTTGCTTGTGAATGATGAATACAGCTCTGTAGTGTCTTGAATTTTGTTTCCAAAAAATAAAAGGTGTTTATTTAATTCCAGGATTATATATCTTTGTACACTTTTTAGAAAGCTCCATGTTATGCAAAACATTTCAGCCAGGTGACAGAAGATAGCCTTATTTCTTGGTAATACAGTAGACTCTCATATTACATGGATTTATTTGGCTATTGAAAAATTGCAGCATAATTTTATACAACACTTAATAAAATTAACACAGTTAGGTTTACGGGAGGGGAAAAAATTTGGAGAATTTCCCGTGGGATATTTCCCTAGCTCAGGCCGCTGCCTGGCTGTGGGTGAGACCACTGTCTCCGTGGGACTGCACCGGGCTTCAAGGCAGCAAAGGATAGCTTCACCTTGCTCCTTTGTGGTAATGCATTAGGCAATTTAAAGTGAAAACCCATGGTTATTTACCACACTAAGAATCCTTGTGCTTTGGAAGTTGTAGATAAAAACACCTAGCCAGTAATTCGGATGTCAAACCAGTTGGCATGAATGACAGGAAAAATTTATTGACCAGTTTAAGCATCACTTTATTCCTGAAGTCAAGTTTTACATGCACAGCAGGAACCTTGCATTCAAGGCTCTCTTCATTCTTGATAATTCCTGTACTCATCCAGAAGCTTTGCTGGACGTGACCCCACATGTAAAAGTTGTATTTTTACCTCTAAATACAACATCTTTAATACAACCACTGGATCAAGGAGTTAAGTCATTTAAGTGTAACTACACAAGAAAAGTGATGAAAAAATTAGTTGCATCAATGGACTCTAACTCCAACCTGGCAGTACTAAGCCTCTGGAATAATGTATAATGTACTGCAGGGTAAAAGAAGCCAGAGATCCATTACAGAATTTATGCACATCAATACAACCACTGACTTTAGTACCAGAACCTCAACCATCCACTTCTGCTGACAACCCACAACCATCCACCTCAGCCTACTAGGGCCACACCATGCATCTCCACTCTTCACAATCACTGACATACACCAGTAACCACAGTTTAATGTAAATAATATTTCTGTTGCATTTGTGGTCTTGAGAAACAAAAACATTACCATTTTTTGTAAGATGTGCATGTCTAAAAAAAAAAAAAAATTGTAAGGCTTTTGGGGGTCCCAGGAATGTAACCCTGTTTTTTCCATAAGTTCTTCAGTTTATATAACAGACTTATTTAACACGGCATTTTCAAGAACATAAGTACTGTGTAATATGAGGGTCTTGTGTGTGTGTATATATATATATATAATTTATTTATTTATTTTTTTTTATTTATTTGGAGAAGAAAGAATTCTTCCTCCATAAGCCATGTATGTCATAAGAGGTGACTAAAATACCAGGAGCAAAGGACTAGTAACCCCTTCTCTTGTATAAATTACTAAATTTGAAAATAAAAACCTTCGTTTTTTCTTTTTAGGTCACCCTGCCTTGGTGAGATATGGCCTGTGTGTTATAAAAATATATATATACATATATTTTAGTGACGATGTGTTTATGGGAGATAAACTGTGTAGTAAGATTTTCAAGAGGATAAGCCACATTGTTTGGCTTTTTTGTGTTTTGAGCACAATGGTACACTCTGGGAATGAAGAAAAGATACAGGTGCAGAGGAAGCCTCTGTTGTGGCAAAATCTCTGTTTAGAGCTTAAACAAATCAGTGACTTTATAAAGCTCTGTAAAGTGAAATGTTCTCGAGAGAAAAGCCTGATTTACACCTGTTTATTCTTCACTAACTTGGGCTTTTTTTTTTTAGAAGAGTGTGAGTTTAGATAATGGTGATAGTGTTGTGTGCAGCAGGTATATTTCTAGGTGCTGAGATGCATCTAGTGTTATATTCACCAGGTATGTGTGTCGAGGGGTAATGATACTGGCTGGAGTACACTTAGTGTGTCTGTACATCTACCAGGCTCAGTGGCTCCAGGAATACATCCCTCCAGACTCACTCTGTGCAAGGTAAATCTCCACACAAACTATCCATCAACTGGAGCTACTGTCCCCTTCCTTGGATCACATCTGATTAACTCTTCATTTTTTTGTGTGTAGCTCGTAGCACCTATTTTGAGTCAGTATCAGGGATCAACACCCTGGCATCCAGGTCCCAGACCAGCATGCACCTGGTTGAACACATTTTCTAACACATGTGCAACACTTGCGTATCTTTATTTTAGAAACGTTTTGCCACACAGTAGCTTCATCAGTCCAGGCTGAGGGACTGATTGCCTCAGTCCCTTTCTGATCTCCACTATTCTTTTGTGTTTAGACTGATGAAGCCCCCTTGTGACAAAATGTTTCCAAAATAGATACCCAAGTGTTGCACATGTCTAATTTATCAACTTGTTGATTCACTGAACATTGATTTAAACACATTTTCAAACATTTACTTATGGCCTAGGGCTTTTGACCAGAGTCATTGTTTTTAAAATTAATGAGGTGCCTGTAGGAACCTCAGGAGTCTCTCTTGATATTTGTTTAATTATACAGTATTTTTAACTGATGTTGGATGTTTTAACTTGTATATTAGCATTTATCTCCATGGGGAAGTGGAACAGAATTCTTCCTCTGTAAGCCGTGCGTGTCGTAAGAGGCAACTAAAATGCCAGGAGCAAGGGGCTAGTAACCCCTTCTCCTGTATAATATTACTAAATTTAAAAGGAGAAACTTTCATTTTTCCTTTTTGGTCACCCCACCTCAGTGGGATATGGCTGGTACGTTGAAAGAAAGATGATTAGCATTTATTTGTGTGTTTAATTTGTGTTAGTAATTTTTATTATTTTGTCTTTGTTCTTCAGATTTCAAAACTACCTACATACCCTCCCCTTCCTTGGATCAAAACTAAATACTTTTCACTTCCCAGATGTATGACTGCTAAGAGTTTAACACTTTTCCATAAATGTAATACGTAATTTGTGCTGGTCAGGGTGTTCGGATTGACTGCTGTGGTGGGTACAGAGTGTCGGGACCCAAGATCAGCACCTCTCACCACCACAGAGTGGTCCAGGTTCCTCAACCCCATCCTCCTCCTCGTTCTCTATTATGTCCTCGCTTTTGAGTCCCAGTTCCTCCTCTCTAACAAGGTAAGAGATTTATTTCTCTATTTTACGAGTGATAGTTAAGTGCTTTGGAATAAAGGAAAATGCTGGTAACATTGAACTTGGTGAGTAGGTTAATTATATATGTGGTGTACATACACGATGTTGGTGTGTGTTTGTGAAGGGGACGTTTACCTTGGTGTTAACATAGTTAATGGCAAAGTTAGTGTTATGTGGCGCTCTTGGCTACCATCACAAGGATGATCACCGCCACTTTGTTTGTCCTCTGCTGCTGTCTCCATGTTGACAGTGGCTCAGGTGTCGCTATACATCACTGCTTTATCACGCCCGCCTCACAACACCACTATACTGCTCTCCCTTATTATGTTACCCCTACCCTCCCAATGCTACCTCTGCCCTCCCTCATTACACTACCCTACCCTCCCTAGTCATGTTACTTATGCCCATACCACCTGCTTCCCTTTACCCTTGTCCCTCCCCTTCTCTTTCCTCCTGCAGGCTGCCCTGCTCTCCCCGGTGGGATCCAGTGTTCGCTACCTTATCCGGCGTAGCACCATCAGGAGTCGCTCTATGAAGTCTGGCAGATCCTCAGCTTTAGAAATGCGGAGTGGCCGAGCCTCCCGCCGCCGCATTCCCCATGATGCACAAGTAACCAGCCTCGTCTTGTGTCAGCTTCATCTTGTCAGTCTTGTCTCATGTCAGCCATCCTTAGACATGATCACTCTGGCTAAACACTTCTCCTGACTACTGTGTAGAGAACTTAAGGCCACTTTCTGGCCACTGCACGACAGCCTTCCTCTGGCCATGTCTCTCTATAGCCACTAGATTACAGGAGCATTTGACTACCAATGTCTGCATTAGAATTTAGATTGTGATGCCCCATTGTATAGCAGTGGCAGTCTTCCTTGCATACCCATGATACATAATGCCCCATTACACAGAGGCACCCATCCTTACCTTCATTTGACAAATGATATCTCCTTTTACTACATACCTATGATACAGTGCCCCCTTACACAGCACCTTTCCTTACCTATATACCTATGTGCCCCTTATACAGTGGTACCCTTCCTTTCATACCCTTGGCATGTGATGCTCCCTTAGAGCTGTGGCACCCTTCCTCCTCACCTACATACCCATTACTGTATGTCTCTCTCATCATAGCATTTACTAGGACCTCAGTATTTTGGGTCATCCACATGGGTTTATTGCTTCATGAAATACATCAACAATGTTATTTATATCTTAATTGTTTTTATATTGGTATAATCTTGTACCAGCACTGCCTTGCCTTCACTGTCTCCCACCTTGATGAGTTCAGTAACAATGTATACACCGTATATACACATACAGTGGTACCCCGAGTTTTGTACAGCTCCCAACTCAAACAATTATGTAAGTGTATTATTGTAAGTGCTTTTGTAAGTGTATTTTTGGGGGTCTGAAACAGACTTAATCTAATTTACATTATTCCTTATGGGAACAAATTCGTTCAGTAATGGCACTCGAACAGGCTTCTGGAACGAATTATGGCCGAAACTCTGGGTACCACTGTATTTTATGAACAGGAGGGCCCATTTGTACAGCTCTCAGGTGGCAAGTGGAAAAAACTCATAACATGTTTATGCTGTCTTATAACATAAAAAAAGATTAAAATAAATACACAGTACATACAATACTTGCCTTAAAATATGGTGCCAGTTCCTTTTTCCTTATGCAACTGTTGTGTGAAAAAGATGGAAAAGCAATAAAAGCACTGATCATAATGAACAATGGCTTGATTGGAAGCCAACGAAAACATTGAACACTGAAAAGAGGCGCTGTATATGCAGGGCCCTCCTGTAGTAATCCCTTGACATTTTGGACTTTGATACAATGGACATTTAAGATAATGGGCAAAATCCACCGGGTAAATTGTATTGTTCCTTTAATGGTTATTTTTTAGTGTTTATTGCAATATAACTATATATTGTGTGTGCAGTACTAGTTTTTATTTTTTTTTTTTAATTTAATGGACATTCGGACTTTGCTTTTCATTAGTGCATTATATTGAGTGTTTATAGCATACCTTGCACTTACAATCTACTTGGTTCTGGAAGCACTCTTGTAAGTTAGTTATTTCACATAGGCATAATGCTATAAACTGAGGCTACATACCTGGGAATCACTTGCAGACCCTAAATATAATTTTTTTCAGCAGGGCACATGCTGGGAGTTACCTGTATTGATTCATTATGACAATCAAATTAACATTGACAAAATCACACTTAAATGAGTACTGTGCATTTTGGCATCACATTGAGGCCCAAGTTAGTAGGCTGTGTGAAAGTTTGAAATATGCATTACTCTTTTGCTACTCTATTATCATCTTCATGTGGGTTGGTTTATACCACTAACTGGGGATTTTACTCCTGGAGTTTACCTGGAGAGAGTTCCGGGGGTCAACGCCCCCGCGGCCCGGTCTGTGACCAGGCCTCTACTATAGATCTCTCCTTATAACTTTATTACTCAAGACAGTGGAAATGTAAATGCTTATTTCCAGTAAATACAGTATGTATACATATACAGTTATAAGAATCAGTTACATGTTACACAGTTTAACAGGAAAGTTCCTGGTCATGCAGAGCATTTCATGCAGCCTTAAAACTAACTAAAACCTACGGACTTTTTTTTTTATATAGCACACTAGTTTAACATTAGTGAAAGCTAATGCTAAAACAGTGAAATTTTGGTTGTAACATATGCGTAGATTTATGAAAGATTTGATCAGGATGAACAGGTCGCAGTTGATGTATTTGACTATAAAATAGTTAATTCTGAAGAATTTACTGATAACTAAAGTGGTGCTTTTGGCACTTTCTGGTGGGAAGTCACAAATTTTAGGGTCTTTTATTTATACAAAGTTTCTTGACAGGTCGAGTCTAATAAACAGTATTTCAAAGAGATACTTGTTTCTAGTATTGTCTGTGTTATAGTGTAACTCTCCGGGAAGAGTTGATGTGCTGGGTTGATATATTTAGTGTCCTGTATATGTAATATGCACAGCGGTAGATGTGAATGTTTTAAATATAGAGTAAATTTAAAGTTTTGAAGAGTAGAGATGTGTGTTGTCTGGTACCAGCTTGAGTGATTATTCTAATAGCTAATTTTTGTTGGGTAATGAGTTTTAGATGATTAACCCTTAAACGGTCCAAACAGATCGACGCTCAAATTCGTAGTGCTCCAACAGTAGATCTACTTTTTTTTACATATTTTCAAATATAAAAAAAAAAAAATGTAGGAAAGTTTTTTTACACGTTTTCAAATGTAAAAAAAAAAAAGATCTACATTTTTTTTACATACTTTCAGATGTTGAAAAAACGTATATATACGTTTGGACCATTTAAGGGTTAACTGTTGTAGATCTGCAAGCATACATACTGTACCAGAAGTGAGGAGGGAATAGATAAGATGGTATAGCCTGAGTACTGTGTTTTATACATACTATATTTTTGAAATGTTGACAGGTTTTGGAAATTTTCTTATAGTTGTTGAATCTGAGGTTGTTGGCAAGGTATATATCAAATAATTTTCCCCTCATCTAGTCTTTGAGGGAAATATTTGTTTTCAAGAGAAATTGACAAGTTAGTATTATATTCATGTTAAAATAGTAGGTTAACTGTATATTCATACAAGGAAGAAGCTCATAGTTATGCATATTATTTTAGTTTCTGTAAAGGAAAGTCATTTAATATCTTCCATCAGCAGTGGAACCTCGGTTTTCATATGCCCTAGTTTGTATGTAACACTATAGTTATTCTCTATAAAATGTATTTTTTGTTAATATTTTTGGGTGTCTGAAATTGAGTAATTGGATTTACAATATTTCTTATGGGAAATATTAACAAAAAATACATTTTACAGAGAATAACTATAGTTTTACATACAACCTAGGACATACAAAAACCAAGGATTCACTGTATTCTGATGTAAACAAGTATGTAACTGTTAGCAGTACTTTGAGAAGTCTTCTGTATTTTATATTCTGCTTTTGTTTCTTTAAGATGCATATTTTATTTCTTTGCATAAGTCATAGATCATTCAACTTGCACAAAAGGATCTTGGCTCAATCCTAAGGGGGTCCAAGATGTATAGGCAAGTCTCCTTACACTTGTTGCCTGTTAACCTAGCAGCAAGTATATACCTGGATATTAGTTAACTATTGTGAGTTGTATCGTGGACGAGACAACATACACGAGCAAGTTTCCTTGTATGTGCTGCCCATGTTTGCTTAGGAGTAAATAGGTACCAGTGTGTTAATGGACTGAGTGGGTAGCACCCTGGGGAAGAGAACATAAGGACCCCAATGGAAATAAACTACACTACTTAGTTTGGCTATACTTTTTTATATAATACACACACACAAACACACATGCACAAAATCAGCAGATTTTTAGCCATTTTCTATCAAATTAACACACTTCTTTTTGATATTGGTATGTAATGATGCCCTTACCGGTGTTATTGTCATCGATTTTATTTTCTATCTTGACTTTTCCTTCACTTGTACAAATGCTGCCCCCATGCTCTACATTATCTTCTACTATTTATAGTACTAAGATGACTACTATATGTTTTTGCATATACTGAAAATATAATCATGTCTAGTGGCTCTGAGGCTTCCCTGATGGAACACTTTTCTACTGCATTCTTAGTTGTCTTACTAGTTTGTTAGTCATTAGTTGTGTATTGCTGTAGGTGCGTGTTTGTACTTGTCCTGCTGTAGTGGTGTTGTCTGCTCCTTAAGATCTTGTGTTCTCGAGCACCCCTGCTGTGTGTAATCAACACCTTCATATTTGTTGCATGAATGTTGTAAAAAAAAAAATTCTATGGCACCTCATATTTTGCAGTCTATTGGTAGCCATGTTTTCTCTTGATTACTCTTGTGTTTCAATGCTTATTCTTCTGAAAATACCTATTAAAGATTATTGTGATTGTAGTATTTTAGTATTGCCTAACTGATGTATTGTCATGAGTTTCCTCAGTTTTGATATCATTGCATGTTAGCTAGTGGTTGGTGAGGGACAGTTGCATGACTAACCAACCAATTAAATGCATTAGGTAATTGAAAGTCCCATAGCCAGACCTTGATAATTTGGGGGTCACCTGTTTGTGACATGACTTCACCTTTTCTAGATATATTAAATGAGATTAAGAGTTAGTTTCTAGAGTGAGATGGAAATTAGAACAAGTACAGTAATAACAATTACTTCTTAATTCTGTTCCACTTCCCCATGGAGATAAGAGGAAATAAACAAGAACAAGAACTAGAAAGAAAATAAAAGAAAACCCAGAGGGGTATGTATATATACGCTTGTACATGTATGTGTAGTGTGACCTAAGTGTAAGTAGAAGTAGCAAGATGTACCTGAAATCTTGCATGTTCATGAGACAGAAAAAAGGACACCAGCAATCCTACCATCATGTAAAACAATCACAGGCTTTCGTTTTACACTCACTTGGCAGGACGGTAGTACCTCCCTGGGCGGTTGCTGTCTACCAACCTACTACCTAGGATAACAATTACTGCTTATATAAATAACTTCGAATTTGAAACAAACCATAATGTGCACATCTCATTTTGAAATTAAAGTAAGCACTCTTCCTTCAGCATATGTATAGTGCTTATGTTTATAGAGTTAACTAAAGAAAAGGCATTTCTTATTTGCAAAAGATAAAAGAATTTTTTTGTTTTCATCTAATGTATAGAATTTAAATTGTGTGCCTATTTGTCTCTTCATCTGTGTTTTTTATTCAGACGTCTGAAACTAACCTAATAATGGATAGCAAACTCCATTTACCCTGAAAAAGGTAATAGCAGATTGGGGGGAGACTTTTTACAGCAGACTGTAGAGAGAGACTTTTCCTCTGCTGCTGCTACTCGCCCCTCTTAAAAAAAAAAAAAAAAAAAAAAAAAAAAAAAAAAAAACCTGTTGATGTTTTAACTTAATAATTATCCATGGTATATTCCAGTCTTACAAACTTTGTAATAAAGGTCATCCAGGTAATGTTAATGTGAACAGCTGCCTACCTTGTTAGACAGTGCTCTAGCCTCACACAGTGTGTCCAGGGTTCAATCCCCAGCCGGGTAGAAGCATTGGGCATGTTTCCTTACACCTGCTGTCCCTGTTCACCCAGCAGTAGATAGGTGTTGGTTGACTAGTGAGTCGCATCCTGGGGGACAAGATTGAAGGACCTCACTGGCAATAAGTCCTTTATGAAGCACTGACTTTCTTGGGTTATCATGGGGTGGATAACCCTAGAGGCTAAAAATCCAAACAAATCTTAATCTTGAGATGAGTGGTGCTGTGAAACAGATGCACATGGTTGAAGAAGATGAATACAGTAATCTTGTGCAACAGATTCTTTGAGCTGAGTAGTGAAGATGAATTATGCTGTGAAGTAAACATGAATGATTCTTTGAAATAGATGTGCATAAGGTTTGGTTTCAGTACCTAATCTATGGTACCCTGACAATGATGAGTCCTAACACTAGCAGGCAAAAATTCAGTTTGTATTACTGTACTTAATCTACAAGTGAAACAATATTAATTAATTTTTACTACAGTAGATTAGCCAGTTGTTGGTTGTAGCGAATGTGTTGACTGTAGCAGCCAAACAAACCAGCAACACCCAGGAAAATGACATAGATATACTGCAACTTGTATTAAGTGTTTTGATAGCTACTTTTCATATTTTCCTCAAGCTGTAGTAGGTATAATATCTGGCATCTTTTATGATGGATAGCTCCTACTTTTTATGAAATACCGTATTATATTTTAGCACAAGGTAGTAGTAGTAGTGGTAGTTAGGTGATTGTGTTCCTCATGCTGATCAGGAGGGCGTGTTGGGCATCATGGGCATGGGAATGGGACGGGATTCAGATACAGGCTGGGATACTTCGTTTGCCTCGGCCCGCAGCCGCAATGCCTCAGTTCGTGACTCTGCCCGAAGCAACACCTCCATGATGAGTAACAACACCTCGGCTCGCAGCATCAGGTCATCTGGTGTTAACGGTTCCCTGCCTTCCAAACTAAGTCCCCGTCCCTTCCAGGTACTGTGTATAGTAACCTAAAGCAAGTCCCCACCCTTTCCAGGTGCAGTATTTGAGACCTCCAAACTGTCCCCGTCCCTTCCAGGTACTGTACATGAGAACATTAGAACCTTAATTTATCACTGGTACTTAGTGTGCATAAAGGTTAACATACACATTCCAAACTATTGTACAATAGTTCAGTCAGACGACTCAAAATTTGCTCGCCCAAAAATCCCTGTACCCTTGTCACTCAATTCTATGTAGAACCTCCATGAAATCATTCGGTAGAAATGAACTACTATAATGCTGTAACTGATTATAGTTTTGCTTCAGGAAATAGGTACTGAACATAAGTTTCCTTAAGTATTACTTATAGTGCCCTCAAGGTATGTAGACAACTTCAGTTCTAGCTTCCACCTTTCCAGGTGCTGCATGTGGCTTTCCTGCATAAATTTTGACATTACAAATACTGTAGTGTATTTCTTTAGGTGTATGAAGTTCAGCATTTGCAGCCGTGAATCTTCCAGGTATTGTAAGTATGAAGTTTCCTCAGCAAAACTTGACATCCATCATGTAATTATGAGGTTCCTTTGTAAATTTGGTGTCATTCTCTGTAACATTATGGGGTTACTTGTTTAAATGTTTATTTTAGCCCAGATCTTGTACACTTCCACATTTTAGCTGTATGACCCATATGGGTTTAGTGCTTTTATAATATAATTTGTTAATAATGTATTAATAGTAATATAATCATTTTTATAAGCTTCCATAACTAATACCTACATTTGCATAAGTACAATATTCTTGGTCTTTGAGTATTGACATTTTGTCCTTGTGTCTGGCTTCATGCGAGTCATGTCTGTGAGGTGAGCTGTGTACTGGTCACTGTTTTACATTATTAAGTTGCACTTTGTCTTGTCTGAAAGGCCCAAGCATAATCAGGAATTGATACTCTAAAGAGTTTTTTTTGTGCTGAAATGCATTTGTAATGTTGGATGTTTGATTTGTTTTATGTATAAAGCTTTGTGGGTGTTATGCTCAGTCTAATTTTTCCTGGAGGTTATTGTGCAAGTTTCAGAGCTATGTACAGTGTCTAATTTATGTAAAGGATGTACTGAACTGAATTAAAACTGAAAATGTGTGCAAAACAAATGTTCTGTCTTTGCAATAATGTTTTAGATTAGTGAATTAATTTGCCATTTTGTGAAGTCCAGAAAACTCTCATAGATAGACGATAATAGGTAAAAATAAGGTTATATATAGTATTTATATTCTTTGGTTTCTATTTCAGGATTTTCCATGTTTTTATACTTAATTTCTGTCTGCTTTTCTTGCAAGAACATGAACCAACATGCTTATCTGCTAACACAGTCTGTGCTCTGTGTCCTGTGGGACTCCTTCTTGTATATTTTATAAATACAGTGATTTAAATAATTTGTCTCATAATATAAATGACATTGCATGTACCAGGCAAACTCAGCATCTTAAATGTGATATAAAACACCTTTAAAAATCCATTTATATGTATAAATAATAAAAATTTGAAAAGCATTGAAACAAAAATACATGCATTTTTTTTTCTTATTTCATGTGCATAATGGATGTTTTTGAGGAATTGTTTACCTGAGCTTGGATGTTCAGTCCCTTAAGAAGGGAAGGGCTGCTTTGATGCTGATGGTCTCTCCAGCCAAGGGACTGAAGTTATCATCTCCTTCCTTGGATTACTTGCTGATTACATGGGTGCTGTATGGCCCCTCATATGGATTTAGCCCCTTCACCTGAATTTATTAATCAGATGTTAAGTTTGCCCTAACTGGCCTCTAGCCCTTGTATATTCTCCATCCATCAGTTTGCAGACATACATATATACAGTATCCCTGTTATTCATAATGGCAAAACATATCTTGACTACATTCTCTTTCTTTCTCTTTCTCTCTTTCTTTCTCTCTCTTTCTCTTTCTCTTTCTCTCTTTCTCTCTTTCTCTTTCTCTCTTTCTCTTTCTCTCTCTCTCTCTTTTTCTTTTTCTCTTTTTTCTCTTTTTTCTCTTTTTTCTCTTTTTTCTCTTTTTTCTCTTTTTTCTCTTTTTTCTCTTTTTTCTCTTTTTTCTCTTTTTTCTCTTTTTTCTCTTTTTTCTCTTTCTTTTTTCTCTTTCTTTTTTCTCTTTCTTTTTTCTTTCTTTTTTCTCTCTTCTTCTCCTCTTTCTCTCTTTTTCTCTTTTTGTCTTTTTTCCTCCTTTTTTCTCTTTTTCTCTTTTTCCCTTCTCTTTTTCTTCTCTTTTTCTCTTTTTTTCCTTTCTCTTTTTTCTCTCTTTCTTTCCTCTTTTTCTCTTTCTTTTTCTCTTTCTTTTCTCTTTCTTTTCTCTCTTTCTCTCTTTTCTCTTTCTTTTCTCTCTTTTCTCTCTTCTTTTTCTCTCTTTCTCTTTTTCTCTTTCTTTTTCTCTTTTCTTTTTTCTCTTTTTCTCTTCTCTTTTCTCTTTTTTCTTTTCTCTTTCTCTTTTTCTCTTTTTCTCTTTCTTTTTCTCTTTCTTTTTCTTTCTTTTCTTTTCTTTTTCTCTCTCTTTTTTCTTTCTTTTTTTTCTTTTTTTTCTTTTCTTTTTCTTTTTTTCTTTTTTTTCTTTTTTTTTCTTTTTTTTCTTTTTCTTTTTTTTCCTTTCTTTTTCTTTCTTTTTTTTCTTTATTTTCTTTCTTTTTTCTCTTTCTTTTTTCTCTTTCTTTTTTCTCTTTCTTTTTTCTCTTTCTTTTTTCTCTTTCTTTTTTCTCTTTCTTTTTTCTCTTTCTTTTTTCTCTTTCTTTTTTCTCTTTCTTTTTTCTTTCTTTTTTCTCTTTTTTCTCTTTTTTCTCTTTTTTCTCTTTTTTCTCTTTTTTCTCTCTTTTCTCTTTCTCTCTTTTCTCTTTCTCTCTTTTCTCTCTTTTCTCTCTTTTCTCTCTTTTTCTCTCTTTTTCTCTCTTTTTCTCTCTTTTTCTCTTTTTCTCTCTTTTTCTCTCTTTTTCTCTCTTTTTCTCTCTTTTTCTCTCTTTTTCTCTCTTTTTCCTCTCTTTTCCTCTCTTTTTCTCTCTTTTTCTCTCTTTTTCTCTCTTTTTCTCTCTTTTTCTCTCTTTTTCTCTCTTTCTCTCTCTTTCTCTCTTTTTCTCTCTTTTTCTCTCTTTTTCTCTCTTTTTCTCTCTTTTTCTCTTTTTCTCTCTTTCTCTCTTTCTCTTTTTCTCTCTTTTTCTCTCTTTTTCTCTCTTTTTCTCTCTTTTTCTCTCTTTTTCTCTCTTTTTCTCTCCTTTTCTCTCCTTTTCTCTCCTTTTCTCTCCTTTTCTCTCCTTTTCTCTCCTTTTCTCTCCTTTTCTCTCCTTTTCTCTCTTTCTTTTTCTTTCTCTTTTTCTTTCTCTTTCTTTCTCTTTTTCTTTCTCTTTCTTTCTCTTTCTCTCTTTCTCTTTCTTTCTCTCTTTCTCTTTTTCTCTCTTTCTCTTTCTCTTTTTCTTTCTCTCTCTCACACTCCAAATAATAATTCTTCCTTTGCATCTGTCACAATCTGAGGTGCTGTACGACTCCTACAGGTATATTTCCTCCTCGTGAATATGCATACAGTATATCACACTTCAAAACTTGCAGGTTGTGGAAAAGACTGAGAAAACTGAGAAGCTCCTCCCCAGTTCACCAGCAACACAACTGGAGAGTGCAGATGGAAGTGGAGAAGTTGTTGGAGATAATGGTGGAGGTGTTGGTGTTAGGGAGGAGGAAGGAAGCGAGGAGGACAACCCGCTGCAGCGACTTATAGCGCCACTTATCAGTGTGTTTCAGCTAGTCATTCGGTCTTCATATATAGCCACCAACATTGTTATGATGGTCAGTTGTACTTTGTATAACCCTCTGGTAGAAAATGTCTAACAAATAAATTTGAATCTCGTGTTGTAATTTTTTTTTAACACATTGGAAGTTTCCCACTGAGTCAGGGTGACCCAAAAAGGAAAGAAAAAATCATCACTCTCGACATCACTACGTGATAGGATGACCCAAAAAATTAAACATATTTTCCATTTCATGTTTCTGTAAAGATACGTTTGTAATACTCATTTCGCTGAGAAAAATCATTACTTTTTTTTCCTGATATTAATTATACTCATTCCTGTTCTTTTGTATGGAAGTGTTCAGCTCATACAGCTCAATCTTGTACCCCCAGCTTAAGTTTCTCATACCTCCAGGGGGTACACGTATCCATGGTTAAAAACCTATACCTTGCTTGAAGGTGAAGGTCTGTATTTCATTATTTTCAAACCATCTACTCTTCAGTCTTATATAGGCTTCTGTGCTACCCATTCAGATATTATATCTGATTTTTTTTTATTAATTTAATGACTAGTTGCCACTAAGAACTTCGTTTAGATAAAATCACGTAGGATCTTTGTGAGCTTTGAAAGCAGTGTTTTAAAGCTGTATAAGGTAATTGTGTATAGTGCTTTGGTTATCATATGCAATGTGTAAAGCAGTCCTTTGGTTATCATATGCAATGTGTAAAGCAGTCCTTTGGTTATCATATGCAATGTGTAAAGCAGTCCTTTTGTACTTTCACTGGGTAGAAAAAGTTTTAAAAAAGGCATGCACTTCAAGCACATAAATAACAAATACTTATGGTATACTGTCTAAAAGGAAAGTGGCTTTTGTATACATGGATGAGGAGATGATGAGAAGCTATTGATATATATATTAGGCCAAAATTAATAAAATAATAGTTTCTACTTGGTATCCTCTCCTGAAATGTGTGGATCAGATAGAAAAGGTACAGAAAGCTATGAGATGAAAGATGTAAAAAAAAAAAGTGAGTTAAGGAGGAACAAGAGGTAAGACAGCAACATGTACGTACAGTTATAAAAGGAGTGAAGGAGTATTTTAGTATATTTAACAGGGATAACAAGAGGCCACAAATATAAATTAAAAAAAACTGGAGTTGGCAGGATTCTGGGAAATTTTAATTTTCATGTAGACTGATGGAACAATGGAAGACACTGAAATATGAGCTAGTAAATTCTATTACCATTGGAACATTAATATGTTCATTATACAAGAATCTTCACCTGTAGCTACATACAGGTGATTACAGTAATTGTAGTCATATAAAACATGAATGGAGGAAGGATTGATTAATTTCCATCTAGTCTAGTACAGTGGACCCCCGGTTAACGATATTTTTTCACTCCAGAAGTATGTTCAGGTGCCAGTACTGACCGAATTTGTTCCCATAAGGAATATTGTGAAGTAGATTAGTCCATTTCAGACCCCCAAACATACACGTACAAATGCACTTACATAAATACACTTACATAATTGGTCGCATTCGGAGGTGATCGTTATGTGGGGGTCCACTGTATATGGTGATGGCTTCAGTTTATTAACCTTGAAGTAATAACCCAAGATAATTTGCTAAAACCCTGAACAATAATATGAACTTTATTTTTGAATAGGCATGGAGTATAACGTACCACAGCTGGCTGACATTTGTGCTGCTTTTGTGGGCATGTGTACTGTGGATGATTCCCAACCAGCGTGCTGCTATGCTGCGATGTTCCCCATTTCTAGTTGTCTATGCTGAGGTAAGTAACCCATTGTACATGAATGGTATAAAATACTGACAAGATGAATTAAGATGCATGGCAACATCTGTGTATCACAGATGTTGCATGTCTTAATTCTTCAAGTAACCCATTTCACTTTATCAGTAAAGTAGAATATTGCTATTTTTTGAAATACAATATGCATGGTATATTTGGTATATACTGTTTTTTTTTTTTTATCTAAAGTAGGTTTACCTTTGTGGATTACTTATTATTGTATATGTGGAAACACTAAACCTACAAGGATCATTCAACATTGGGACATAGGAGATAATCTGGTTAAATTTCATGAAAGGAAGGGTAGCTCTAGTTCCTATGATCAAGAGCCCTTTATTGATGTATGAAGATGTTTTAATAGGGTACTCTGAGCACACTATGGTATTTAGTGTATGGAATGTATGTTTTCACTCTGGTTAAGTTGGAATGAAATGAAACATGAAGATAATACTGTGCTCAGAAATAAGAGGCAAGGATTTTTTTTTTTAACACTGACTCGACCAATTCCAACAAAGGGTGGGTGATCATAAAAGTGAAACACATTCATCATTCATTCAGCAATAGTTATGCCAGAAGTGCAATATTATGATGATTCAAATTGCCCTCTAAATTGCAACATTCCTCGAGAGTACAGCCATTGTATTGTGCTTCTCACCTCAGACTCAAATCCACCTAACTTGTTTCCCTGAATCATTTAATGAATATTTTTTATCACACTAGCTGTCTCCCACTGAGATAGGGTGACCCAAAAAAGAAACGCTTTCTCCACCATTGACTCTTACTACTGTCTTGCCAGAGGTGTGTAGATACTATGGTTCAGATGCCCCTCTAAACTGCAGATATCCCCACCCCTCCTTTAGAGTGCAGGTACTGCACCTCCCACCTCCAGGACTCAAGTCCTGGAGGTGGGAGGTTTCTCTAAATCCCATACATATATAATGAAAATATAACGAAGTACATTATCTTCATTGTTCAGTATCTACTGGTATGTCTAATTATTTTTATAAATATTTTGATTGTTATTGTTACAGTTGCTGCTGGTTCTTCAGTATATATATTGCATGGACCTGACAGATGATGAGCTACCTAGTCAGGTGGAAGCTGTTAATCTAGGTCAGATTGGTCTGGTCAAGTATCCTTACTTACCCTGCAAGCCTCTGCTTGTCAAGGTCAGTATATTGCATGTTCCTGTATTAATTCTTTAGAATCTTAATCGAATGACTTCTTTAGTATTAACTAGAGAAGTCATTCGATTAAGATTCTAAAGAATTTTAATTTGTTTATTTTAACTTGGCATAATTTTTTTTTGTGTTAGTGTGATTGGTTTTTATTTTTTCCTTATTCTTATTACCTCCTCTTCCTGCCTATATATACCCGTCCTGCTCCAATTCTGGTTTAGTGTGACTTTGTAAATGGTCCAAGTCGGACCGAAACGTCGTTGTAAGCTCCTCTCTTCTATGTGCGGGTTATTTGTGTATACTCCTCCAAATAATTGTAGAATTTCTGCCAAACTTAAGTTTTCTTTGTTACTGGTATGTATGTATTTGGAAATATGTTCAATATCATTCCTGATTAACCTCTTGTTTCCAGTATATTATGGGAGTTATAAAAAATGAACTCTACAGGAGGGCTCTGCTTTATGGCAGTTCTCTAATACAGACATTTCAAATTCTTCTTTTATCTTTCAACAAACTGGCTGTATCTCACTGAAGCAGGGTGGCCCAAAAAGAAAAACAAAAATACATTTCAAATTCTTCTTCTTTCAACATACCAGCCGTATCCCACCGAGGTGAGGTGGCCCAAAAGAAAAAACTGAAGTTTCTCCTTTTAAATTTAGTAATATATACAGGAGAAGGGGTTACTAGCCCCTTGCTCCCGGCATTTTAGTCGCCTCATACGACACGCATGGCTTACGGAGGAAAGATTCTTTTCCACTTCCCCATGGACAATAGAAGAAATAAAAAAGAACAAGAGCTATTTAGATAAAGGAGAAAAACCTAGATGTATGTATATATATATATGCATGTGCGTGTCTGTGAAGTGTGACCAAAGTGTAAGTAGGAGTAGCAAGATATCCCTGTTATCTTAGCGTGTTTATGAGACAGAAAAAGAAACCAGCAATCCTACCATCATGCAAAACAGTTACAGGTTTTTGTTTCACAGTCATCTGGCAGGACGGTAGTACTTCCCTGGGTGGTTGCTGTCTACCAACCTACTACCTCTACATTTCAAATTATGACCAAAAATTCATATGGCTCCCTGTGTCACACTGTCCTCCATAAGCTCTGTATCTGTTGTCTGGAAACTCCAAAATTTCAAGGGTTTTAAAATTATTTCGTATTATATATATATACTCTGTACTTGTGTACCTGCACCTAAATAAACTTACTGTGCTGGCTTGCAGGTACACATTAAAATCACTAAGAGTGTCTCACTAGTGCTGAAGGCACAATAAGCTAATAACAATAATCAGTCAGGGGCACTTTAAATGTCGTATATTACATTAATATAGACTTTCATTAATCCATCTGATTTTTTTTTCAAAATTATTTAAGAAACGCGCTTCATATCATATAAACATAATACGTGTACATTCAACCATAGTAGAACAAATTGACATAAATATGACCTGTGGTTGCCAGGCAGCTTGTAGTGGTAGTAGTAGTGATGGCAAGAATTTGTTTTCTCTAGTTCAACACCAGAGAAGATATGTACACTAGAGTATTAGTGGGGGGGGGGAGGGCTGTAGAAAAATATTCCTTTCATATGCCTTCACTTGTAACTTCACTTGCTCTTAAAATGGTATTGCACGAGAATGGAAGTGTTGCTGTTATTTATTCTACTGCACCAATGTGAAGACAACTTGTACACAGTGTAAGATGTTTGTATTGTAGGGGAAAAAAGGTAAAAAAAAACGTGTATAATGTGAAATGAACGTGTATGAACACAGTGAACAAATCTTTAATACTCATTCATCTGATTGCTCTGTTTGTTCACATTCTGTTTACATTCTCCATGTCTTTTCATTCCACAACTGAAGACTCTCTTCTGATATTTATCAGTATGGAAATAATGTGTAGACACAGTTACTGGGTAAATGTACAAATGCATGTTGCTGTTAAGAGTTTTGGTTAGCAACAAGTAGTGCAAACTTCATTACAATTCATTATTCTTTGGCAAGAATAGTAGTAGTAGTAATGTAGCAGTTGTATTCAATAAGGAATATGTAAAAAACTTGGAAATATGGGTGAGGAAGCTCATATAATGTTGTGTATCCTAGAAAACTTGTCAAGGATTGTCCTTGAGAAATATGAACTACAGTATGTACTTCACAGATTTACAAATGATTCATTACTAGGTGCTGTATACAACCATGTTCTGGATTACATTACGTCAGTATGTGCAAGAGGTGATTGAAGTCACCAAGCGTGAGATGTCCACTGCCGCAGCTTTGCAACCATTCACTGTTGCAGTCAGCACCACCACCACTGGCCAGCCTGTCACTACACTAGTCTCTTCTGCACATGGTGAGGATAAACTATTAATGGTTCTGGGGTTAATTGTCCTCATTTGGTCTTACACCAGGCCTCCTAATTTGAAAGTAAAGATTTGAGTAATAAGAGCTAGTAAAAACAGGAAAGTTGAGTGTATATATACTGAATGTAACTAGAAGCTTGTATGATAGCTCTCAACTTACATGTTCAGGATTTTCACAAACTGACACACAGTTGTTCTTATGACCACCATTTCCATACCTTAGCAGTCTTTCAGATGCATCCTACTTAATATCTTTAACTCCTTCCCAATAAAGTCTAATAAATTCAGCTTCACTCATTGCTAGAACATCCAGCAGTCTCTAGTGACAAATCACCAAATTGAATAATATAAAGTTTAACTTCATATAAGCACTTTTGTATTTCTCCAGCTGCTGCTCATCTTTTTATAATTGCCTTGAGTATTTATAGTATTAATGATTATTCACTGATGTTACATAAATTTTTCCAAACAGATGACTCGAATGCATCACCATTAATGCAGCGATTAGGGCAGTGGGTACGAAGTCTCTTGGTGAAATTTTGGATTTGGGTTGTTGCTATTATGCTTTTTGTCTTTGGTATCCAAGGCTCTGAGGTTGTGATTTTCAGGATCATGTATATGGTCCTGTTCCTTATTTTCACCATCACCTTTCAAGTAAGTATAGAAGCATTTAATATAGTTGCATGCAAAATAAATGTTAATGCAATAATTACACAAATGCATATGGCACATTCATGGTGTATTCATTGGATGCATCTCTACAGCTGTCGTATTTTGCCTGGCGGAACTTCCTATATGGGTTCTGGCTGACGGTCATCATTTACCAGATGTTCGTGTTGGTACTCACCTACACATACCAGTTTGACAACTTCCCTGAGTATTGGCAGAACTATACTGGCATCCCTATCCAACTGCAGAATGACATGGGTCTTGAGGTATGATGGGATACAACAAAACTATAAATTATAATTGTGTATTTCTGAGAAAACTGATAATATTCATTTGTTTTGTGATTACCTATTTGTAGATGTTCCAGCATCAGTATTTAATCTATAGTGTATATTTTTTATAATTGTGAAACAAGCCACAGAACGAGTGGGGTTTGAATCCATGGTGAGCGAGCCGTAAAACTCCAGGCTAGTGTGTAAGCCACTGACCTGGAGTTTTAGGGCTACTCACCACAAGTTCAACCCTTACCCCCCCCCCCCTCCTTCCATGGTTTGTTTGCAATGGTGTCATTACAGTTTTGCGAGTCATAATGTCTTGTGGTTGTAGCATTACCTATTGTATCCCATTCCATTGTTCTAGTTTTGCTTGTTAACAGAAAACAAAATATAGTCATTTTAGTACTGCTTTTTTTCTGTGGGTTCTTGTTCTGTTAAGAAATCTTCATTTTTTCATTTATCTTGTATGTGGTTCTAAGTCTCTTCTTTTTCTGTTGACCATTTTCATCTATTTATTGTTCTAACCTGTATATTTTAGCTGTGAATCATTCTCGCTGAGGTAGGGTGACTTGAAAAATAAGAAACACTTTCATCATCATCACTCCATCACTGGATTCATGTAAATATTGGCATGTGCAGGTGTCCTCTGATCACACCATGAACCATAATGCATCTAGTTTGTCTTAACTTGGTAAATCATTTGTATTAGCAGTGAATTGAGGAAATCTGCATGGAGCCAGAAACTGTTAAAAAAAAAGTGGGTGAATCTAGGCGTCTTTATTTTTTTGTCCGTAGGTTTACGACACTGGCCGGCTCTTCATCAAGCTGATGACTCCTACCTTCTTTGTGATCGTCACCATCATCCAGGTTCACTATTTCCACAAGGACTTCCTTGAGCTCTCTGATATTGAGAAAATGCAAGTCATATTCATTTTGCTCACTATACCATAGTAGATAATGACATGTTTAGATATTTTGTAACTATTTCATATTAGCTTATTAGATGTATCATGTAAAATGTTACTTATTGTATATTAGAATTTTAAGTTTTATTTTTGAACACCAGCCATCTCCCACAGAGGCAGTGTGACATGAAAAAGAAGAAACAAAAGTTTTCTCCACTTCCCCATAGAGTTTGACTTTACATGTATATAAATTACTATCCTATATTATTTTGCTAAGAAATAGCCAAAATAGTTTATGAAATATATACTTTATTGTATTCAAAGAAGTTGTATATTTTACATTTGGACTGATTCACTATGGACCCCCAATGGAAATAAGTCACTTTTTTTTTTTGGGGGGGGGGGGAGGGGGGGTGTTCTACCTATATTTTTTCCCCCCAACAAGTTGGCCATCTCCCACCGAGGCAGGGTGACCAAAAAAGAAAGAAAATCCCCAAAAAGAAAATACTTTCATCATTCAACACTTTCACCTCACTCACAAAATCACTGTCTTTGCAGAGGTACCCAGATACAACAGTTTATAAGCATATAAAACATACCCCTCCAAACTATATTGCAAACCCCTCCTTTAAAGTGCAGGCATTGTACATCCTATTTCCAGTACTCAAGTCCGGCTATATAAAAAAAAAAGGTTTCCCTGAATTCCTTAACTAAATATTTCCCTGCTCACACTTCAACAGCTCGTCAGGTCCTAAAAACCATTCGTCTCAATTAACTCCTATCTAACATGCTCACACACGCTTGCTGGAAGTCCAAGCCCCTCGCTCATGAAACCTCCTTACCCCCTCCCTCCAACTTTTTTGAGGACGACCCTTCCCCTACAGATTTATACGCTTTCCAAGTTATACTACTTTGATCCATTCTCTCAAAATGACCAAACCACCTCAACAACCCCTCTTCAACCCTCTGACTAATACTTTTAGTAACTTCACACCTCCTAATTTCCACACTCCAAATTCTCTGCATAATATTTACACCACACATTGCCCTTAGACAGGACATCTTCACTGCCTCCAGCCGCCTCCTCGCTGCAGCATTTGCAACCCAAACGTCACACCCCCATAAGAGTGTTGGTACCACTATACTTTCGTACATTCCCTTCTTTGCCTCCATGGATAACTTTTTTTTTTTTTGTCTCCACATATACCTCAACACGCCACTCGCCTTTTTTTTCATCAGTTCTATGGTTAACCTCATCCTTCATAAACCCATCCGCTGACTAGCCAGCTCCCAAATATCTAAATACATTCACTTCTTCCATACTCTCTCTCTCCAATGTGATATCCAATTTTTCTTCATCTAAATCATTTGATACCCTCATCACCTTACTCTATGTTCACTTTCAACTTTCTACCTTTACACACCCTCCCAAAGTCGTCCACTAGCCTTTGCAACTTTTCTTTAGAATCTCCCATGAAGACAGTATCATCAGCAAAAAGTAACTGTGTCAACTCCTATTTTGTATTTGATTCCCCATAATTTAATCCCACCCCTCTCCCCAACACCCTAGTATTTACTTCTTTTACAACCCCCATCTATAAATATATTGAACAACCATGGTGACATAACACATCCCTATCTAAGACCTACTTTTACCGGGAAGTAATCTCCCTCTCTTCTACGCACCCTAACCTGAGCCTCGCTATTCTCATAAAAACTCTTTACAGCATTTAGTAACATATTACCTATTCCATATACTTGCAACATCTGCCACATTGCTCCCCTATCCACTCTAAATCCATAAATGCAATAAAAACTTCCCTACCTTTATCTAAATACTGTTCACATATATGCTTCAGTGTAAACACTTGATCTACACATCCCCTACCCACTCTAAAACCTCCTTGCTCATCTGCAATCCTACTCTCTCTTACCTCTAATTCTTTCAATAGTAACCCTACCATACACTTTTTCTGGTATACTCAGTAAACTTCTTTCAACGTACCAGCTGTATTCCACTGAGATGGGGTGGCCCAAAAGAAAAAACTAAAGTTTCTCCTTTTTAAATTTAGTAATATATACAGGAGAAGGGGTTGCTAGCCCCTTGCTCCCGGCGTTTTAGTCGCCTCTTACAACATGCATGGCTTACGGAGGAAGAATTCTGTTCCACTTCCCCATGGAGATAAGAGGAAATAAACAAGAACAAGAATTAGAAAGAAAATAGAAGAAAACCCAGAGGGGTGTGTATATATATGCTTGTACACGTATGAGTAGTGTGACCTAAGTGTAAGTAGAAGTAGCAAGACGTACCTGTAATCTTGCATATTTATGAGACAGACGAAAGACACCAGCAATCCTACCATCATGTAAAACAATTACAGGCTTTCGTTTTACACTCACTTGGCAGGATGGTAGTACCTCCCTGGGTGGTTGCTGTCTACCAACCTACTACCTATACTTAGTAAACTTATTCCTCTATAATTTTTACAATCTCTTTTGTCCCCCTTCCCTTTATATAAAGGAACTATACATGCTCTCTGACAATCCCTAGGTACCTTCCCCTCTTTCATACATTTATTAAACAAAAATACCAACCACTCCAACACTGTATCCTCCCCTGCTTTTAACATTTCTGTCATGATCCCATCAGTTCCATCTGCTTTACCCCCTTTCATTCTATATAATGCCTTACGCACCTCCCCCACACTCGCATCCTGCTCTTCTTCACTCCTAAAAGATGTTGCATCTCCCTGTCCACCTCCTATAACCACAAACTTCTGCCCCACATTTTAAAACTATTCCAACCTTCTTCAACCCCCCATCTACTGATACTTGTACTAGCCCACCTTTGTGCCAATAGTTACTTATATCTCACCCTAACATCCTCCTCCCTTAGTTTATACACCTTCACCTCTCTCTTACCTGCTGTTGCCATTTTCCTTTTGTCTCGTCTACCTCTTACTCTAACTGTAGCTACAACTAAATAATGATCCGATATATCAGTTGCTCCTCTATAAACATGTATATCCTGAAGCCTACCCATCAACCTTTCATCCACCAATACATTATCTAACAAACTACTTTCATTATGTGCTATATCATACCTTGTATATGTACTTATTTATCCTCTTTTTCATAAAATGTACATTACTTATTACCAAACCTCTTTCTACACACGGCTCAATAAAAGGCTCGCCATTTTCATTTACCCCTGGCACCCCAAATTTACCTACTACTCCCTCCACAACATTTTTACCCACTTTAGCATTGAGATCCCCAACCACAAGTACTCTCACTTGGTTCAAAACTCCCCACGCACTCGCTCAACATTTCCCAAAATCTTTCTCTCTCCTCTACACTTCACTCTTCTCCAGGTGCATAAACACTTACTATAACCCACATATTATATGATAATTTATGTAACTGTATTTGTGTACCTGAATAAACTTAATTATTGTCAATATGGAAGGAATGTGAGTGTGCTTTATTTTTAATTTCAAGAAAGCCTTCGCTACCTTTTGTAAAGTACATACTTGTTTAGCTAGGAAAGGAATATTGTTGTTGGTCAATACTTCAACAGCAATTGTTACCGTTCTTTGAATTTTTCTTTTTCAGACAAGATCAGCCAGTCATTACCGAGACAGGAAAACAAGAGGCCAAGGTAGCTGCTCCCAGCTGTCCCAATCTTTTAGATTCTTGTACTCTTGATGATATCAAAGGTGAGTCTCTTATAGTTCACCACTTTTCAAGATGGAAAATGTTTTATAAAAAAAAATCTTTGAAATTGTATAGTCTTTTTTTTCTTTATAGCCATTCCCACTATTGTTTTTATCATTCTTATTTGTGTGTCAGTTTTGGGTTTTCTACCAACTTTTTCTGGTGTAACCCAGTACCTTTTACTTTCTCTTTTCAAAATGGTTTCCTTCTGCTTCCTGTGTTGTCCTCACTGGTATCCTCATTCCCTGATGTACAGTACTTTTAAGTGTAATATGTGGTAGTTATGAAGTGGAATAACTTATTTTGGGATGTATGATTTCAGCCATGTTGGAATACCATGGATTAAAGATACTGGCTCAAATACAGGACACCATGGCTGCGGCTATGGAATTGGGATGGCGCTTCCTTGAACTACATTTGATGAAGATCGTCCTCGGTTCTGTTATAATGCTTGCTTGTTATGATGTTAGTATCTGTCTTGACAGTTTTGTTAAACAGTTAGCAGAGATAGGTGATGAAAATTTTTGGTCACTGCTTTTCCACTTGCTATCAGATATCTCAGGAGAAATTTTGTTCTGTTTTTAACTGTATTGTTTTTCTTTCTGGTTGATACTGTGATGGGTAATATTTCAAAATTGTTATTCAGCAGATAAAAATTACATAATCTCAATTTTTTTGTTGTTGAGGCGATATCTTGACAGTTTTGCAGCATATACATTTTTTTTCAATGCACCAGTTGTATCCTACAAAGACAGGGTGATGTATACAAGATATGGACCAATGTTTTATACATGTTTTATTCTCAGGTTTGTGCTCTTCACTGGGCCTTCGCTCTGCTGGCCACAATAGCAGTGCCTTGCCCAGAGAAGATTCAGATTGCCATTTGTCGCACCTGCGTTGTCTTATCATCCCTCCTCCTTATTGTCAGGATGATATATCAGATAGATTATATAGATCCTGAAGGATGGGCTGCTAACTGTTCGGTAAGTTCTAATGTATGATTTTATCTATTACGTGTAATGTAAATATGAAGTTTCAGATGTAAAAAGTCCTGTACACAAAATGTCACGCTACTCATTGTTCAGATGTGCTATTAGGCTTTGTCATTAATTTCTATTGAATGTAGTATTTAAATAATTTTAACATTAAAAGTTTGTTAGAATGATACATCTTTGACATGAAATGTAAACTGTGTTTAATATTAGTGTAGATACAATTTTGATGCCTTACTGCAATTTGTCAGCTGTATGATAACTTGACGTGGACACCTTATCCCCTGAATGAGACTGCGAATAATGCTGTGTGGCTTGGCCTTAGCAAGGCTCCCAATCTACCAAAGTATCTTAAGGGCTACATAGGTAAGCTACAACAGTAATATTTACCCTTCCTTCCCACGCACACTAGTGGAATATAGAACAAAGTTATTTGAACATATATTCTAGTATCTTCATACCTCTGGCAAGACAGTGATGGAGTGAGTGATAAGTGTTTTTTGTTGTTGTAACTCTGCCTAGGTAGGAAATAGCTGATGTGTTAAAAAAAAAATTCAGGAGGGCATTGCTTTACAGAATTTCGCCAATGAAGCGGTTTTCAGATATACCCATTCTTCATTTATTCAGACTTAATACAATAAATATAAAATCCCTGTATCCGTGGGGGATATGTTCTGAGACCTACCGTGGAGACCTGACACTGTGGATAGTAGTGAACCCTATACAGTGGAACCTCAGTAGTATATGACCCGCTCCCTACTCGAACAAAGCTCAGCACTCGACCAAGCAAATACGACCTGCCAGAACTTCACTGTAAACTACAGTGGACCCCCGCATAACGATTACCTCCGAATGCGACCAGTTATGTAAGTGTATTTATGTAAGTGCGTTTGTACGTGTATGTTTGGGGGTCTGAAATGGACTAATCTACTTCACAATATTCCTTATGGGAATAAATTCGGTCAGTACTGGCACCTGAACATACTTATAGAGTGAAAAAATATCGTTAACCGGGGGTCCACTGTATTTCGTGTTTCTTTGCGTTTTTTGGTGTTTTTTGTATTTGTATAAATAAATCGCCACGGGGCCTACAAAGATCAGCGATAACAGCCAACCAAACAGAAAATTGGTTGGGAAAAACTTGTTTGATACTCAAACGGAGCAGCACTCGAACAGCCTTCTGGAATGAATTAGTCGCATACAAAGGTTCCACTGTATATGTTGTTTTTCGTTTGTGCCTATGATAAAGTTTGATACTTTGCAATCACTTGAGAATTAGCACTTCAAGGCTTCTCTTAGGCTTTAAAGAACTGCTAGCATTACTACTATTGCACATTAGGGTCATTATTAAGCAAAATTAAGGATTATTTTTGGGCCATGGTAAATTGTGGGTAACTGATACCTCAGAAAACAGATCCATGGATATGGAGTTTCTGCTGTGTTCTCCACTCCTTATAAGCTAAGGACAAAAATATTTTAAGGTAAGTAATGTGTGTGCTGTATATGCATTTTTTAGGCCTATCTCTTGCTCACTTAATATGATAGTGTAACCATGTTATTAGGCCTTTATATGCATTTTCAAGTAAAAAAGTTTTACTTTATGTTGATTCTCACTTTACAGCAGTAACCTGGAACCTAACCTGCTGTATTATAAGTAGGCTTGCATGTGCAGCAGTAACCCAGAACCTAACCTGCTGTATTATAAGTAGGCCTGCATGTGCAGCAGTAACCCGGAACCTAACCTGCTGTATTATAAGTAGGCCTGCATGTGCAGCAGTAACCCAGAACCTAATCTGCTGTATTATAAGTAGGCCTGCATGTGCAGCAGTATCCCGGAACCTAACCTGCTGTATTATAAGTAGGCCCGCATGTGCAGCAGTAATCCAGAACCTAATCTGCTGTATTAAAAATAGGCCTGCATGTGCAGCAGTAACCCAGAACCTAACCTGCTGTATTATAAGTAGGCCCGCATGTGCAGCAGTAACCCAGAACCTAATCTGCTGTATTATAAATAGGCCCGCATGTGCAGCAGTAACCCAGAACCTAACCTGCTGTATTATAAATAGGCCCGCATGTGCAGCAGTAACCCGGAGCCTTACCTGCTGTATTATAAGTTGGATCTGCTTGTGCATAATACTCCATGAAACTGGACAACCAGTACTAGCAGAGATACAAGAAAATATTTTAAGTATGGGGCAGTGATAAGTAAATTGAGCTAGACAAGGACATTTCTGAGCCCATGTTCTCTCTCTCTGGAGAGAGTTCCGGGGGTCATGCCCCTGTGGCCCGGTCTGTGACCAGGCCTCATGGTGGATCAGGGCCTGATCAACCAAGTTGTTACTGCTGGCTGTATGCAGTCCAACGTACGAGCCACAGCCCAGCTGATCAGGTACCGACTTTAATTTAAAACTGTCATAAATTTAATAAAGATGGGGCACTACGAGCATAGCTTACTCGTGTAATTGCAAGTACAGCCTCTCCTCACTTAGCGATGTACTCGTTTTCTGACCACTCGCTTACGACCAGCTCTCCAACCAGTATGCAAACCTAAATAATGAATATTAGAGCTGATTTCCTTTATTCTGTTTATTACAGTATACAATACACTACTATATAAACATTTAAAAATACATATACTAGAAATGTTATAACTGGTGCAGAGGTGACATTAAAAAAATTTCTAAAAATGGTTGAGACAAACCCACTATCATTATAGTATGCTCCTTACTTAACCCTTAAACTGTCCAAACGTAGATCTACGTTTTTTCAACATTTGAAAGTATGTAAAAAAAGTAGATTTTTTTTTTTTTTTACATTTGAAAACATGTAAAAAAAACTTTGATCTTTTTTTTTATTATATTTGAAAATATGTAAAAGGAACGTAGATCTACTTTTGGAGCACTACACATGTAAACATAGATCTGCTTGGACAGTTTAAGGGTTAATGACCTATTTGCTTACCGACCTACTCTTAGGAACAGAACCCCATCTTAAAGTGAGGAGAGGCTGTACTACTTTCTTTGTACAAGTATTTGCATTGTTTTGGAATATAACAAATTTATTCCTGTCTTGGGTTGTCTTGTGCAGGCATCATTGTTGTGATAACAGTACAGGCTGTAGTTGTCATCAGGCAAGAGTATCAGCGTAAACTAACAGGACTCCCACCACCTCCACCTGGAGTTCTCTTCCCAAATATCACCAGAGCAGTGGCTGATGATGGTATCCCTGAGTGTACAAAGTTCCTCCTGAACTATGGTTTCTATAAGTTTGGTGTTGAGGTAAGGGCTTTTTTTTTAAATAGTGTACTAATTATTTTTTCCTGATAAATTTCTAAATGAAATGATTAAATTATTTCTTTGAATGTGCCCAACTACTCACTGTGGACACCCTAACTACACATTTATTTAGGGCAGCAAAATAATTTTTTTATATACTCAGGTGTGCCTTATGAGCCTGGTGGCTGTGATTGGTACTCGCCTGGATGTTTATTCCCTCATCTATGCTGGGTGGCTCTGCTACTTTTACAATCGAGAAAGGAAAGACATCGCACGTGTTTGGAAAGCCTTTGTCATTTTTATTACTGTGCTGATACCCCTTCAGTATCTTATGTGTGTTGGCATCCCACCTGGTATTTGTACAGGTGAGTAATCAACTGCGTCATTTAAGGTTATATGGCATTGTGCATCTTTTATACCTTGTCGGCTGGAGTTGTGCACTTCAGTCTTGCCTATTAAGCATCTTTGCCAAAAAATACATTATACTGTTTCTCTATTAATTACCAGAATGAAGATAGTGGTTCACTTGCTTAGTGAAATCTTTATAAAAGTGCCTGATGATCCTGGTTATAATTGTGAGCCAGCAGGGTGCTACCAACAGTAATCGACAAGGAAGTCTGGTCTCAGACAAAGCCGATAGTAAAAAAAATATGCAGTAAGATTTAAGATTACTGGTTACTTTCTCAACATTTAAATGCCAAGTATGGATTGTGTACTGTGTATTACAAAGAAATTGTTCTCCCCAGTTTTTTACTCTGCAGTTGGAGCTGCTTGGGTGTTTATAAATTTGATTTTCTTAATAGGAAGAGCACATGTCAGTATGCACTACAGTTCTTGTGCAATAAAAATTATTAATTGCTTATACTAAGTATAACACACTTTTATATTTCACCCATATAAAAATTAACACTACTCTCAAGTTCAGTGGCAGGGTGTAATGGGCATTTCTTAATATCATTATGGGTCTGTGGGTGATAAATATATTATTTTGCGATACTGTGGAACCCCGGTTTTCATCTGGTCCGGTTATCGTGCAATTCACTTTTTGACCACTTTTTTCGGCGAAATTTTCCCCATTTTCGTACATCCACTCAGAAATCGTCCATACCAGATGCGGCCGCTCATACATTCATGACTCCTCAGAGGAGGAAGAAGAGAGAGGGGAGAATGTGCCTTCAGCAATTAAGGACATTCGTGCAAAGTGGAGTGAGGTGCAAAATTTTGTGGAGAAATATCACCATAAAGCTGTTGCAAGCCATGTCAGCAACATGTTCAATGACAATGCTGTGTCCCATTTTAGGCAAATCTTAGAGATGCCAAAAACGGGCCTCTCTGGACAGAATTTTTGTGTGACAGGGGTCCAGTGACTCAAGCTGGTCCTAGTGCCAGTAAAAGACAAAGAAGGGAAATAACCCCGGATAGGGCTTTGATACCAGAAGTCCTTATGGAGGGGGATTCCCCTTCCAAACAATAAACTCTTTCCTCTCCCCTCTTCACCATCTTCCATACTGCAACAAGTCTTCAGTTAAGGTAAAACTGATTTAATTGTTGATTTATCAATTAAAATTAGTGCTTTATATTTATTTTTAAACCTAGGTAGTAGGTTGGTAGACAGCAACCACCCAGGGAGGTACTACCGTCCTGCCAAGTGAGTGTACAACGAAAGCCTGTAATTGTTTTACATGATAGTAGGATTGCTGGTGTCTTTTGTCTGTCTCATAAACATGCAAGATTTCAGGTATGTCTTGCTACTTCTACTTGCATTTAGGTCACACTACACATACATGTACAAGCATATATATACACACACACACCCCTCTGGGTTTTCTTCTATTTTCTTTCTAGTTCTTGTTCTTGTTTATTTCCTCTTATCTCCATGGGGAAGTGGAACAGAATTCTTCCTCCGTAAGCCATGCGTGTTGTAAGAGGCGACTAAAATGCCGGGAGCAGGGGGCTAGTAACCCCCTTCTCCTGTATATATTACTAAATTTAAAAGGAGAAACTTTAGTTTTTTCCCTTGGGCCACCCCACCTCGGTGGGATACGGCTGGTACGTTGAAAGAAAGAAAGATTTATTTTTCATTGTTTTCTGTATGTAAAACTATAGTTATTCTCTATAAAAATAATTTTTTTAATATTTTTGGGTGTCTGGAACTGATTAATTGGATTTACGTTATTTCTTATGGGAAATATTACTTCAGTTTTCGTACAAATTGGTTTTCTGCCGACCTTCTGGATTGGATTAAAGATGAAAGCTGGGTTTCCACTTTACCAGTTAGCTGGACTTGAGTCCTGGAGATGGGAAATACAATGACAATGCCTGCACTTGAAAGGAGGAGTTGGGGATATTGGCTGTTTGGAGTGACGTCTAAACTCTTGTATCTGGGCACCTCTGCATAGATAGTGATTGTGTGAATAATGGTGAAAGTGTTGAATGATGGTGAAAGTTTTTTTTTTTTTTAATCGTCCTGCCTCAGGAGGTGGCCAGCATGTTAAAAAAAAAAAAATTAATGTATGAAATACCTGGCTATGCCTCAGGCTCTAGAAGCTATAAGGTATCAAATATAGATACAAAATAATAGTTAAAGAAAAACCTTTCTTCCTCCCACTCCCCAGACACTGTATGACCTGTATGGGTTTAGCTTTTCCACGAATATACAATAATAATAACAATAACAATGCCTGCACTTTAAAGGAGGGGTTTGGGATATTGGCAGTTTGGAGGGATATGTTGTGTATCTCTATACGTATATGCTTCTAAACTGTTATATTCTGAGCACCTCTGCAAAAGCAGTGATAATGTGTGAGTGTGGTGAAAGTGTTGAATGATGATGAAAGTATTTTCTTTTTGGGGATTTTCTTTCTTTTTTTTGGGTCACCCTGCCTCGGTGGGAGACGACCGACTTGTTGAAAAAAAAAAAAATAATAATAGGTAGTAGGTTAGACAGCAACTGCCTAGAGATATACTACCGTCCTGCCAAGTGAGTGTAAAACGAAAGCCTGTAATTGTTTTGCATGATGGTAAGATTGCTGGTCTCTCTTTTTCTGTCTCAAACTTGCAAGATTTCAGGTACGTCTTGCTACTTCTACTTACACTTAGGTCGCACTACACATACATGTACAAGCATATATATACACACTCCTCTGGGTTTTCTTCTATTTTCTTACTAGTTCTTGTTTATTTCCTCTTATCTCCATGGGGAAGTGAAGCGGAATTCTTCTCCTGTAAGTCATGTGTGTCGTACAAGGTGACTAAAATGCCAGGAGCAATGGGCTAGTAACTGCTTCTCCTGTATACATTACTAAAGTTTAAGAGAAACTTTTGTTTTTCTTTTTTGGGCCACCCTGCTTCAGTAAGATGTGTCCGGTTTGTTGAAAGAAGAAGAATAATAATAAATAATAATTAATAATACACCTACCATCCGACTTACGACCTGCTCGACTTGCGACCATGTTTTTTATGCCAAATTTCTGGGAAATAAACTACTATTTGTGTTGTACACATTGTGTATCCTAAACCTTACAGTATAAAATACAGTACTAACAACATAAAAAGTAAAGTAAAACATGAAATACGAAAATAAAACAGTCATTACAAAAATGTTTTGTTGATATTCCGTAGTAAAGTTCGACTTACGACCATTTCAACTTACTACTGGTTTCTCGGAACCGAACTCGGTCGTAAGTCGGATGGTAGGTGTAATAATAATAATACTCTTCAGACTACCCATGGGCTGGTGTGATGGACCCGGAGCTACGAGAGTGGCTCTTTTTTCCTGACTTTGTGAAGCCACCAGAGTCCTACAAGATTGTCAGTAAGTTGTTCATTGGGGTTAATTTACTTTGATATAGATTTCTTTAGTACAGTGGACCCCCGCATAACGATTACCTCCGAATGCGACCAATTATGTAAGTGTATTTATGTAAGTGCGTTTGTACGTGTATGTTTGGGGGTCTGAAATGGACTAATCTACTTCACAATATTTCTTAGGGGAACAAATTCGGTCAGTACTGGCACCTGAACATACTTCTGGAGTGAAAAAATATCGTTAACCGGGGGTCCACTGTATTTTAATATTTAATCATGTACAGCTGTATTGACTAATAATAATCTCTAAAAGTAATAAACCTATGGAAGTACCTTTATAATTAAATTAATTTCAATCTGTATTTGGTGTGAATGGAAAAGTGGTATATTCCTGGCCAGGTGTTCAGATTATTTCTTCATATTATACTATTGTTCATAGTATACTACTACCCTTATTATTATTCCATGATTTTGAGATTATTTAATTAAGATTTGTTCATGCCTGTGTAATTATTATATTTTATTTGGTCTTTTTTTAAAATATTAACACGTATTATCTCTTTACAGCTGATTTCTGCCTGCTGATATTTGCTGTGTGTCAGCAGCATGTCTTTGATATAGAATTTGCAGATGGTGCCGAATCTTTTGAAGGTGGCAGCAATCGTGAGATTGTACATGAAGATCCAGCTTCCCTGGTCAACCCCATTCCTGACTTTGTTACTTACTCCAGGTGGGCTATGCCGCTCTCCATTGAAGGTTATTTTACCTAAAGTTGGCTTTTAAGCTATTGCGTATAAACTTTGTACATAATGTATTATGCAATTTAACCACAAGGGTAAGAGGATGACTTGCTCAGTACACCTTTTGCATTGCAAAATAGCACTTCATCAGGAGCAATTCGGTATGGAAATTGAAATGCAAGTTAGCCCAAGCAGGTGTGTGTGTTGACATCTCTTGGCTAGGACAGGAAGGAGGGAGAGAAGAAAGAGGGAGAGGGGAGAAGAAAGAGGGAGAGGGGAGAAGAAAGAGGGAGAGGGGAGAAAGAGAGGGGGAGGGGGAAAGAAAGGGGAGGGGGAGAGAAACAGAGGGGGAGGGAGGAGAGAAGGGGGGAAAGGAGCGCGCACCCTGTTGGCCTCCACAGTTTAACCAACCGTTAACCCATAGGTGCCAGAGGCTTAAAGAATTATTTTAAGAATAGCATAAAAAACTGATAAGCTCATGAGCATGGTAGTAAATAGAAGATTATATAGTACCTAATAACATGTCAAAAATAAAAATAAGGCCATAGAATGTTAAGTGAAAGCTGCCTTGAGCAAATTGTCCTCTCCTACTCTGTGGTTAATTTGAATTATTAATTATTCTTTTGTGATTGTTGCATACTGTATTGTGTGTAATTACTGTACTTGAGGGAACAAGACAGAGTGGATAGAGAATGGCTTTTTTGAGATGTAGGACAAGGGAGAGGGGAGAACATAAGTACGTAGCAGCTTAAGATGCAGAATTGCTAGTGACATTAGAAAGTGCTTTTTTAAGTCTTGGTTAGTAAATGAAACAGGGTGGATGTGGTAGAGGCAGTGTACACTGTAGTAGGTATAAAAACTTGGTGCTATGACTACTCTTGCACTCCCAGCTAAGTATGTCTGTTATGGCATCATACGAGACATTTGGTTACATCAGCAGGTTTCAATGCTTAATCTTAGATATATTGTACAGTCATGTTATATTATGATAAATATTAGTCAGAAAAGTTTTGTAAATATGTTAGATCTGGTGACATGTTTGATAATAGCTTCTGAAGTTAATAAGGTAGGAGGAACCGGACCTGTAATCTTTGAACTTGTGGATTATTTGATAAAATATGGAGAGATGATTCAAGCCTGACAAGATGGTCATATTTGAGAGCAATGTATGGTGTGAATGTTGTGCAGAGAATTAGGAACAGAAATTAGAAGTATGTTTGAGACTTCCAAGAGTATAATACAAAGGGCAGAGGAATGATAGTAAATGTATTTCCTTTTTTTGGGGTCACTCTGCCTTGGTGGGAGATGTCCAGTGTGGTAAAAAAAAAATTATAGCATATTTGATTCCTGTGTATTGCACTTGTTTGTACTGTGTGTGGAAAGTAATTTACAATAATTTATCTTGTGTGTGCATTAAGCAGATTGAACTGCCAGAACAGAATGAACATTTTCAGATGAAACTATTTTTATCCTAGGGAAATTTTTAAAGTACAGATTTCCTTGAAATAATTAGTTTACACTTAAATCACTAAGTATACAACAGTTAAATAATTATAGTACAATTTTATTTCTGTGTCTAAACATGAACATCAATTGATTTTGAGAGTAGAATTTTTTATAATGTAGGCAGTGGTTACTTTTTCTCCACCACTGGTTATAAAAATGATAGGTTGGTCATGTGCTACTCTCTCTCAGGCTGATCATGTAATGCTGATAATACTTCACAATTCCTTGTTTTAGGAAGACTGGTGGTAAGAAGTAAGTACAACTTAAAATTGTTTCCTTAATGCTCAGTTGGTTTGTCAGAATTGCATCATGTCTACTATAAATTTTTGTAAGTGTTTTTGCATGTCTTGGTGTGAGACTTACCAAGGCAGAGCAACATTAATCACTGGTCGCAAATATTTTAATACTGTACCTGAAGGTGTAACCTTAACCACAGCATAAGCATGATGAATGATAGTTATATAAGACTGTATCCTGTAGTGGGAAGTAATATAAATCTTAAGTTATGGAATTACTGTGATCATAACCTTGTAATGTAATACAGTACATGATATCAGTGGTTCCCAACCTGGGAGATTAAGTTATTCCAAGTGGTCCTTGAAGCATTAGAGTAAGCATTGCTCCTCCAGTTAATGCTTGATTTCCAATATAATCCACCAGTCTTTACCCTCACAAATCATGTGGGGTCTGCATAAATGTTTGAAGCTAAATAAGAGTTCTTAAGTTTGGGAAGGTAGGGAGCCACTGCTCCTCTATCCTCAGTAGGAGGAATTAATTTTTAACTGAGTGTGTGCAAAATAGTCCCCTTCCCTGCAGTGATTGCATCAAATTTTAGTTTGAGTTATTGATCATAAAGCCTATTGAGTAGTATATATTGCATAATGATAAACATCACTAGAGTGAGTGTGCCCTAATTCTTTGCTGTTGACAGCATAGAATGCTGTTAATTCCTGTTATGCCCACTGCAGACTGAATATCATTGATATGCAAGACATTACCCACTATACAATTCTTGCATGGCAAACTAAGTATACTCACATCATTTCCCAAATGTTATTTTCTTTTGTTTTGCTATTGTTCACTTATGCTGCACCTTATTCTTCTACTTATTTGTCACCATTAGACATCTTTCACTTTGTTTCAAACATTGCTGTTTTATCCTTGGTGCTCTACCCTTGGTGCTCTACCCTTGGTGCTCTATGCACCCCCCTCGTCCCCCAAGCTGTGCAGTTAGTTATTTGTTAACTATGCCATAAGAATTAAGGAGGAAAAGATTGTATATTGCAGGTAACCTCTGTTATAGCAGTAATAACCATTTCCTTTGAATATGTTTTTGTCTCCTTACTGTCATGCTCCATTATTTACCATAAGAATTAAGTTTGATGAAATGCAATATTTTCTTCTTAACATATTCCTCTGCATCATCAACTTGCATATTATGAAGTGAAACAATTTTTACACTTATCTTGCACGTGAGAATGATTTGTTAGGTGTCTATACCTCCATTCACTCCCACAAAACTTTTTGGCACATCTGCAATAAATTTTCGTTTTAAGAAGAAACTGGATCACTGCTGCTACCAAGTGCCAGATCAACTAGGCTGTGATGGATGTGTGGTCCAGTAGGCTGACAGTTGCAACAGCCTGGTTGAAAAGGCAATCAACTTAAAATCCTGGCCTCAGATGGGCCTGCGAGAGTAGAAAACGCTTCGTCATTTATGGGTATATCACTGGTATACTTGATCTATTATCTGTTTAAAATGCCTTGTTTAGTCATGGGATTTTTGCACGTACAGTGGAAACGTATATAAAACTATGTAATGTCATGGAAAATTTGCTTTATTGCATCATGCATTTACATCAAGCCAGATGGCTGATGTAAATGCCAAATATAGTAACATTATTTTCATCACTTAGTAATAACAATGTCTTAATTGTTCAGTAAACTAATTCTACCACTAATTCTAACACTAAACAAGACTTTGAAGGGTAATTTCATATACGAGTGACAAGAAATAATGCAGTTATTTTGAATAAACTGTTTAGTGTTTTCACATAACATCAATAATTTCCAGTTATGTTGGCTTCATCCCATAATAATAATGTTCAGAAGTACAAGATTTTCAAAAATTACTTTTTATAATTTAATTTGTTTTCAACACACATAATATAGTCTAGTGTAGCTATTGTTTGTCATAATAGGTGCAGTGGTGAGTTGCATGTTAAGTATCACACGTTCCCTAAAGTAATAATAAACTAAATTGAAGGTTAAAGTTATGAGAGGAGAGAAGACAGGTGTGGTTGTAACATCATCCAAACTCTGTGGGGGGAAAAATCTTGTAAACATTAGAGAACAAAGTCACAATACCATGATTGGAGCAATACACAAGTAACCCGCACATAAGAAAAAGGGACTTATGATGTTTTGGGCCATCTTGGACCATTAATTAGTCACGCACTAACACACAGGGGTAAGGGAGCCAGGACATATATGACAGGACGGCAGGGACAGGACAGAGAGAGGAGGAAGAAAGAAGGAAGTGGAGATAGTAGTGGTAGAGGTAATGCTGGTAGTAGTAGTAGTAGAGGTAATACTGATGGTGGTGGTGGTAGTAGGGGTAGAGGTAATGCTGCTGGTGGTAGTAGAAGTGGTATGTAGGGGAAGTAGTGTGTTCAGCACATTTTATATTGGGTAACACCTGTACATTTTAGTGTATTAACACTAGTAACCTTCCAGACAGGTACAGTGTGTTGCTATTATATCCCCAGCTTTGTGTGCAATAATTTGAGGTTGTATTAATTTTATATTTAATCTCAGTAAAGAACCTACAGTTATACAAATAACTGTAAACATACCGGCTGTCATACAACATTAAAATCATGATGTCTAGTTGTGCAAATAAGTACAAAATATATTAAATCTTTATTTTTAATTTACCATAGAGATTCTGAAACTATTTTAAATTAAATAAGTCGTTAAAACACTTTTGCAACTAAAGTTGTCTAAACATTATACAGTGGACCCCCGGTTAACGATATTTTTTCACTCCATAAGTATGTTCAGGTGCCAGTACTGACCGAATTTATTCCCATAAGGAATATTGTGAAGTAGATTAGTCCATTTCAGACCCCCAAACACACGTACAAACGCACTTGCATAAATACACTTACATAATTGGTCGCATTCGGAGGTAATCGTTATGCGGGGGTCCACTGTACTTGTGGAGGCAGGTGGTTTCTGGGACATGACGAGCTGTTGGAGTGTGAGCAAGGCAACATTTTGTGAAGGGATTCAGGGAAACCAGTTAGCCAGACTTGAGTCCTGGAGGTGGGAAGTACAGTGCCTGCACTTTAAAGGAGGGGTGGCACCTCTGGCAAGACAGTGATAGTGAATGGTGGTGAAAGTTTTTTTTTTTTTTTTTTTTTTTTTTTGGGGGGGGGGGGGTTGCCCAACCTTAGTTGAAGACGGGCATTATGATAAAATATTATTACTTCTATTGTTACTATTATCATTATTATCAGTTACTATTATGATGATGTAGATAGTGGTATATATTAAGTGCATCACTCCCTGCAGGAACTATTTGGACATGGTGAAGGTGGTGGTCTTCTTTACATCATACTGGATCACTCTGGCTGTTATGTTCCTTGGAGGTACCAACCGTGTGACACTCTTTGCCATGGGCTATGTCCTAGGAGCCTTCATATTCTTGTGGCAGGGCAACGAGTTCTATCTTCGACCTTTTCCTACTATTCTCAGGCTGTGAGTAGTAGTGGTATATACAAAAACCTGTATAATTTTTTAATCAGTGGAAAGCCCTGAACAAATGGCCAAAATTTCCACTGAGTGAGTTGCCATATGACAAGCTTTCTTTTAGGAGAAATTTTGACAGGTCTCTTGGCAAACTACATAATGCTTTGAAATAGTTAGTGTTATAATATTTGTAAAAGGTGCCTTTTAGGAATTATATTTTGCATGCATGAGGGTGTCTTGTGTATCTTACAATAAACTTGTGTACTGCTGCCTGTTAAAAGTACAATATTCAAAGTTCATTTAAATACGGTGGTAGAAAAGATTAAAAGTTTATGGTCTATTAACCCGTTCAGGGTCCGTCCCGTAGATCTACGGCTTTACGTTCAGGGTCCAAACCGTAGATCTACGTCATGAGCTCGGCTCCCTCTGATAAACTGTGAGTGGTACATTTGGGCCTAGATATGAGAGAATACATCTATGTGGTATGTGTGCACCACATAAAACAAATCCTGCAGCACACTGTGTATAATGAGAGAAAAAAAAACTGAGACCATGATTTTCGATTAAAACAGCAACTTTGCAGTGTTTTTCGTATGTTTTTTTATAGTTGTATTTGCGATTTCTTGGTCTCATTTGATAGAATGGAAGACATATTACAGGAGTAGAGATGATTTTGAATGGTTTTAGCACTGGAAATGGCTTGAAACTGAGCTCAAAGTAGCGGAAATGTTAAATTTTTGCCTATGTTCAAAAGTAAACAAATGACCTCGCACGTCTAATACACGCCAGCTTGTGGGTCTAATATACATTCACAAATGTGGTGATGATATTTATGCAATTATTACAATATTGCATAACAGTAAATCTTCTATTTTTTTGTGAATAAAAATTCATTGTGAATAAAAAATCAAAATGGAATTTATTTGTAAAGCCTCAAAATGTAACTAATGAACAGAGGAAATGTTAGTTTAGTGCCAGGAATACCTACATTGTTTATTCTGGACCCTATTTTGAAATTGGAATATTTTGAACTTTGTGTTAAATTGGCCAAATTACCAATTTCCAATCACTTTATTTTGTAGTTGAAACAGTTGACTTGGGGATTTCTTGTGCTCAGTCGATAGAATGGAAGTAATACTAGTGAAATAGCTAAGAATTTGGTGGACTGGAATAGTGTAATTAGCCTAAAATGGGAGTCAAAGTCGGCAAAATCGCCGATTCGTGAGTATCGCTGACACATCAAAATTCGCGAGAGCATAATTTCATCAATTTTTCATCAAATTTCATACTTTTTGTTTTATTATCTTCACAAAAAGATTCTCTACCATTTCAATAGAAAAAATAACATTTTTTTTTTAAATTCTTGGACACTGGGGCACCACTTCAGATTTTGGCCTTGGACCCTGAAGGGGTTAATGCAGTTCATTTAGAAATACTATCTGTATTTGACTTGTATTATAAAATACAAATTTATTTCTTAGGTGAGGACTTGAAAATATTAAGGTTGTGGTGAATAAAAAGGGGTTTGTAATAATTTCCTCTTCAGTGAGAAGGCAACATGGGTATATTTGTTTTTTAAATTGTGAAATTCTTTTAGTAGGAACAATCATAAACCATATCACTAATATCAACTTGTTCACTTTCTACAGGTGGAATTATTTGCTTGGGTACAATGTAGGTGTGATCGTAGTGAAGACATTATTGCAGCTGCTGGGATGTGTGTTCCTAGCACCACTCTCCATCAATGTTTGCTGGCTGGTTCAGCTCTTTGGTATAGCTTGTGTCAAGAAATTTGGAGATGATTCTGATGAAAAAATTGTGGCAGGTGAATTGTAGTACAAAAATATTTCATTATGCTGTAGTACAGTACAGATTTTGTTTAATTTCTTTGATAAGTTTTATTTGACTTAAAAAAAAAAATGTGGCATGAAAATTCCGAGACCTTGCCTTGTTCATTAGATTAATTAGCTTGGATGTGTTTAAAGTGTTTTTCTTGTGTTCATATTGTAACATATCTGGCTGGTGTCATCTTTTCTTTACTATACACATGCCTAACTAAACATAATGTGCTTACTCCTTGCCAGTTTAGTTTAGGCCCAAGGAAAATGCAGCTAATGATGTAATCATAAATATTTGACAATGTATGTATGGTTGACCACAATATTGTTCTTCATAGGACATCCTAATGACTTAAAGAGCACATTTACAACTGCTTTCTATTCTGCTTATGTAACAGACTTGAAAATGTAGCCTTTAAGGTCACTTCAGCTGTCCTTCCATTGAAATTTTCTCAAGGCAGCATCCTGAGTCGTCATCTTTTCCTCTACATCAGTAACTTCCCAAATGTCACCCAACATCTAAGAGCAATAATCTCCTACTGTACAGCTATATTTTATCATACTCTGATAAACTGACTTGAAACAAAATAGTTAATGATTAGTTAAAAAAAAGAGGTCTCCACCTAGGTAACAAACTCACCCTCAGTATTTAAACACTTCAAATAAACTGTCCACAGTTAGATACAAAAATAAATTTGAATTGGAGAAAAAATGAGAAACTTTCTAGATCTTGTCATAGACTATATATTAACATTCAACACTCCTGTCCAGCACATATCAAAATGTATAAAGAAATAGTGTCTACTCTCCGAAATTCTTGTTTGCCAGTCTGTTACTAACGCTACTATTTATCTATATCTCACTCGTAGACTTTGTGCCTGGAGATCCACTTAGGCTGCCCACCTCAAGTCAATCATCATATAGAGGCATCTATCAGAACCATCACTATCTTTAAGTATAGACAACACGCTATGCCCTTATTGAAAGATCTAAAACTGCTAAATCTTAATGCTATATTTGTTTGCTACTGCTTACTCCACATTAAAAACTGAATTATACCGCTAAGACACTTTTGGATAACTATAACACAACACAAATCATCACACTTGAAATAAATGCCTCTTTAATGTTCATGTGAACATCTAGAAAAACTCAATACCAATAACAATTATTAATGTGGTACAGCCTGCTAGATGATTAAAACAATGTAACATTACTTGATAAATTAAATAATTAAAAACTTGTGTTTAGTCCACCCATACTCAATTTATGACATGAATATTTTATTGAAGTTTCAAATAAATACTACCATTTTTTGTTTCGAACTTGTTATTTAGTTTTAATTTTATTGAGTAATCTCAGAATTGGAAGCGAATCTTTCATTGCGATTTTAAGAACTGTCATTCAACTTTTTCTAGTCATGTCGATTATAATTTTAATTCGTTAATAATCTTGTAGTTTGTATTTTAATTATTTTTAACTTCCTGTCAATTCCTTGTATTACAAGCATAAAAAAATGTTATTGTTTTAGTTCTCATCTAACTTTTATACATTCAAGGATTTAGAGAGACCTTTCTGTCTGTAATTTTCGAAGTACAAGGGAATGCAACTTTTTTCAGATTTGGCTGATCATTGTGCCGTTCCTAAGTCTGAGGCTGGGCTTATGTGGGATGGCATTTGCTTTGGATTCTTGTTGATGCAAAGGAGGTTGTTCTCTTCTTACTACTTCCAACACCTTGTCACAGAAATGAAGGCTCAGACCAAACTTGCCTCCAGGTAATACCTACTAGACAGTATCTGGTGTTGTTGTGATGGTGTTGTGAAAATTTTCTTTTAAGATTATCACTGTTAATGATTAGAAATGATCTTGTCACTATCAATCTTATCATTAAGCCTTAATTTCAGGAGCTTTTTTTTTTTTCTTTTACCAGTACTGATCTACAGTCTTTTGATTGCTAAATACAACCTGTCTTATTTAATAATTTCTGAATATTTCTTGCAGTTCAAAACTTTATTGGATCAGGTTAGGTTGCATTTATTGACTACTGAATTACAAATAAGGTAATTTGTGTTGTCACTCTTGTAACCTCTAGGGGAGCTGAGCTAATAGCAGAGCTGATGCAGAAAGAGATCGCAGAGCAGCAGGCAGCAGAGCGAGAGGTTCTTAACAAAATTAAAGAGAAGATGGAGCGTATCAAAGCATCGCAACAGCTAGTGAATTGTCAACAGCCCCGGGAACCAGCGAGCCATTATGAAGGTGAGACTCGCCGCTAACATCAAACACCATACCACAGCCTCCATTGATATTTTATACAGAAGAGTGCAAATAGGGAGAGAGAAATGTAACTAATGATCAAGTTATTTTTTTTTTTTGTTATATATTGTCATTTAACTGTTGGTTTCCTTTGTGGTACTGTATATTTAAATGTTGGGTCCCTTTACATATGGTCTGCTTTTCTGTTACTTTCATTTACATATGGTTTACTTAGCTGCTGGAATCTCCACTCGAATAATTTAAGGAAAGTAAGATCTAGGTTTTGCATATTTGATGGAGACGTTGATTTTGGGGGATAAATTTAACATCACCAGAAGAATGCATGAATGCTATTAAAAATGCATACATAATCAAACCTAGCTAGAAAGTATTATACTTTTTTTCTAATGAAGTAACTAGCACAACATGGATTCATTCTTCCTGAGGGTGGGGTTAATGTCATTAATGTTTTTGGATAATGGAGGTGCAGTATGTATAATGGTTTGTGACTTGACTTAATACAGCTTCTACTTGGCAAATGATATCCAAGCTTCAGATTCAAACATGGAGGATAACAATAGAGTTGTGTAACCTCATCTGGGACTTCTTACAGTGTTAGGTAAACTGCATTTCAGTGGCAAATGTTAGAGTAAATCAGCCTCAGGTCTTCCTGTATGTGGGGTAGGTGGGTAGGGGATGCCCCAGGAATTGTTAGAGGGAGGAGGTAAAGGTTTTGAGTGCTATGGGCTTAAGCATCCAGTAGGCTTCTGTGAAGATATTAGCAGTAGTATCTATGGCATTTATATTTAGTTTGTTTTGGGATTTGATTGTATTCATGATTTGAATAGCTATATTTTCTTGTGATAATTGGTTTGAGGTGGATAGCTGAGTTAGAACTCTGGGTACAGTGTCTACATCTGGAAGATGGTGGGGAAGTTATTTTATTATGAGAGTAAACCTTTACAATAAGTATATAGTGGGATTTGTTTTACTGACATGCTGAAAAAAATGCTTTCTCAAGCTCAAAATCAATCATCTTCCAATCTCTGTATGAGAGGCTAATGTTTTTATGGCAAGAGGAGAACCCCTCATCCCTTTAAAGTGATGCCTTGTTGCTGGTGAAGTGATCTTGATCTGAGGAATTGTAGCTGCCCTTCCTTGCTTGGATCACACCTGATTACTTCCCTTATCCCTCCTCTTGTATCCTTGCTGCCTTTGCATTTGCTGACCACCTCCATGCACCAGGTTACTCTTCACTTCTAGATAACTTCATTTTTCTGATAACGTTGGATTATAGTAATTGCATTCCAAACCAAATGTTATTGGTTTGTACACTGACATCTTAAGCCTTTGTTTCAAGAATTAGTGTCTCGTCACTGATATATAGTCTTTGCCAAACTTGCACAATATGCTATTTGAAAGGGTAAAACACACTGTTTTTTATCTACATACAGTAGATAATGAGATTTGAGAGATGCTCTACATACAGCAGATAATGAGATGCTCTACATACAGCAGATAATGAGATGCTATACATACAGCAGATATTGAGATGCTCTACATACAGCAGATAATGAGATGCTCTACATACAGCAGATAATGAGATGCTCTACATACAGCAGATAGAGATGCTCTACATACAGCAGATAGAGATGCTCTACATACAGCAGATAGAGATGCTCTACATACAGCAGATAGAGATGCTCTACATACAGCAATAATAAGATGCTGGAGAAATGCTCTGCATATAGCAGATAATATGCTGGAGAGATGAATTAAGTTGTGTGTGTTAAGTCATACTACCCATTTCATGATGAAATTAATCTGAAGCACATACTATAATTATAATTACAACCTCAAAGCTTCGAAGTAGTTGAGCTAGGTATTGCTGGTGGTAAGGACTAACTTAACATGTGGATGTTTAGAAAAGCCCTTCGAACATTTATAAACACAGGAAAAACTAAGGTACACTAAAAAGTGTTTTTAGTATAGTATTATTTTACATTCATAAATATCATTTAAGTAGTATTAACTGACAGGTTTAGTGCTTATGTTGATTTTTTTCTTTTTAACAAGTCAGCCGTCTCCCACCGAGGCAGGGTGACTCAAAAAAGAAAATCCCCAAAAAGAAAATACTTTCATCATCATTCAACACTTTCACCACACTCACACATAATCACTGTTTTTGCAGAGGTGATCAGAATACAACAGTTTAGAAGCATATACATATAAAGATACACAACATATCCCTCCAAACTGCTAATATTCCAAACCCCTCCTTTAAAGTGCAAGCATTGTACTTCCCATTTCCAGGACTCGAGTCCGGCTATATAAAAATAACCAGTTTCCCTGAATCCCTTCACTATATATTACCCTGCTCACACTCCAACAGCTCGTCAGGTCTCAAATACCATTCGTCTCCATTCACTCCTATCTAACACATGCACGCTTGCTGGAAGTCCAAGCCCCTCTCCCACAAAACCTCCTTTACCCCCTCCCTCCAACCTTTTCAAGGACGACCCCTACCCCGCCTTCCTTCCCCTACGGATTTATACGCTCTCTATGTCATTCTACTTTGATCCATTCTCTCTAAATGACCAAACCACCTCAACAACCCCTCTTCAGTCCTCTGACTAATACTTTTATTAACTCCACACCTAATTTCCCACTCCGAATTTTCTGCATAATATTTACACCACACATTGCCCTTAGACAGGACATCTTCACTGCCTCCAACAGCCTCCTCGCTGCAGCACTTACAACCCAAGGTTCATGAGTGTGTTGGTACCACTATACTTTCATACATTCCCTTCTTTGCCTCCATAGATAACGTTTTTTTGTCTCCACATATACCTCAACGCACCACTCGTCTTTTTTCCTTCATCAATTCTATGATTAACCTCATCCTTCATAAATCCATCTGCTGACACGTCAACTCTTAAATAGTATCTGAAAACATTCACTTCCATATTCCTCCTCCCCAATTTGATATCCAATTTTTCTTTACCTAACTCATTTGATACCCTCATCACCTTACTCTTTTCTACGTTCACTTTCAACTTTCTACCTTTACACACACTCCCAAACTCGTCCACTAAACTTGGCAATTTTTCATGAAAAGCCCATATGCACAGCATTTCTAGAAAATTTAGGCGAGAACTAAAATTAATGCTAAGAGGATTACACAGATGTGGAATTTTTTATACAATACTTAAGAGTCTAGTACAGGGTATGGTCAGAAAGTTAAAAAAAAAAAAAAAAAAAAAAAAATAATGCAAGATTAGTCAATAAAATTAGAAGTTGTTTGACAAGTTAGAAGGTTGAAGCGTTTCAGAAACTACATTAAAGGATTAGTTTCAGGAAGATACTACACGATGTAAATTATTGGAATCAGTCCAACATAACTGAGACAAAATAAGCTTTTAACTTCATAGCTTCTTGGAAGAGTGATTGAAAAAAATGATGAAAATCTTTTCTTCTATTAGTCATCCTACCTCTATGAGAGTTAGTGTGATAAAAAAAAAAAGCTCCAAATAGTGATTTGTATCTCCATGTTCGTGGTGATCTATCAGTGTTTCTAACCTTGGTCACCATTTCAATTTCAGTCTCGTGCGCTCTCTTCGTTTATATTGATGTTAACGTTTAGCTTCCATTTGCTAGCTTTGTGTTAATATTTTTTCTGAATTATCATTTATCTATAATTTGTTTGCTAAAGTAGTAATTTATTATTACAAGCTTAATTTTACTAATTATATATATCATTTATTTTTGTTCCTGGTTCATATTTCATTATATTTTAAAGTGTATTGAACTGTTGCCAAGAAGCCATCAATGTGTCTCATGGGCTCAGTGTCACACACATCTTGTCCACTTTCTCAATTATTTGTCTTATTGCTGAGATAATTTAAGAATCTTAATCACTGGAATATATTATTAGTATTCTTTGTATATCGTTCAGATAACTTTAGAACTGTAATCTCCACCGATAGTATATGTAATTTTTTTTTTTTTTTTTTTTTTTGTTTACCATTGTAATACTCCTGTATCTCCTATTTTTAAATCCTTAACATCAATTTTGCATACTCCTTCTGTTTAAGCAACCACACACTGGCCCTGAATGCAACCTCTTGTACATGAGATATATATATATAGATATAGCAATGAACAGTAGATTAGCCTTGAAAGTATTATACAGCAAACATAACAAGAATCATCCTTAGTATGAGCAATTGTTTAGTTATCTAACACAAGGCCCTTAAGTAAACACAGTGATGATGACAATTCTTCAATCTCTGACTACCAAATGTTCATTTATTGTATTAACAGAGACCTGGTTGAAACATGACCTCACCAGTGTATTCAGCATACCTGGATATTCGCCCATCCACAGCTATAGAATAAACAAGAAAGGTCGAGGTACTGTTGTTTTCAATGCCAATGAATTCAACTGTAAATATTGTGAACACTAGTGATGAAAATGGTGAATAAGTATTTGCTCAATTCACCACTAACAATACTAACAATTATATATAATCTAATAACATTTGGAGCAATTTACAGCATCACTCAAACCAATTTTCTATGACAACCTGAGTATTATAATTACCCATAAATTGAGAAACCACTTTGTAATTGCTGGAGATTTCAATATTAATCTTTGTTAAACAAATACCAAATATCACACTTCCTTAATAGCACGTATTCTTGTTTACTTATACCCTACCTTACTGCAGCTAGAATCACTGAAACCACTACCTCAGTTCTTGATCTTGGACTAATATGCAGCACCTCTAAATTCAGATGTCATTATGGATTGAAAACTCAGCATTCTCTTGTTCTTTTATCTCCATCATTTCAAAAAACCCATGTGAAGGAAAAAAAAATTGCTTTGATTTCGTAGTGATACCTTATTAAACAACTTTATTAATGTCATCAAATCCACAAATTGGGAAAGGGAGACAAGTCTAACCTTCAGCATAAATTTGGGAGTAGAACGCACTGCTTCCCCTCATTAACCCTTAAACGGTCCAAACAGATCGACGTTCAAATTCGTAGCTACAAAAGTAGATCTACTTTTTTTTACATATTTTCAAATATAACAAAAAAAAAAAAGTAGATAAAAGTTTTTTTACACGTTTTCAAATGTAAAACAAAAAAGATCTACATTTTTTTACATACTTTCAGATGTTGAAAAAACGTATATATATGTTTGGACCATTTAAGGGTTAAAGATTCCTTGATGCCTTTTAGGGGCCCTCCACTTTGGATCAAGCCTGAATGGCTCCCATTTCTCAAGGGGCTGTATGATCTCTACAACTTTAGCAGCCTCCCACAAATGCAATAATAGTTACAAAGCATCACTATAATTTACACTGCCCTTAAAAATCCAACCAAAGAATTACAAAAATGGTAAACAACCTGTGGCTCACAAAGGATCTTCATATCAATTAATAAGAAAAATGATTATGAAAAGAAGTATAGGCTCGGACTTCTTCCAAAGGAAACTACAGGGTGGTGCTCTGCACCCTTCACAAAAATTTAGAGCATCCAAACAAAATTACTGATCTATTAGACTGAGCAGCTCTAAAGTATAGAATTAAATGAAAGGGGGTAGGGGATTTATAAATTCTGGAGAGCATTTTTGTTTTTATTCGGATGTTTTTTGCCCTATAATTTAGGATTTGGTAATTTTTTTTTTTTTTTTTTTTTTTTTTTTTACTAAAAGCAAGAATTAAATTATCTTCAGAGCCAGTGACCTGCCTACTCCCTTCCCTCCAATCCCAGTACTGTAGCTAACCTTAATAACCTCTCTTCTACAGTAGTAACTAATCCTCCAGATGACATCCCAGAGGACCATGCAGACATTAGTAGCTATCAAAACTGTCCCTAAACTCCTACTTGGCTTCTACCACAACCTCCAAATTATTTATTAAATTGCTAAAATATATGGCCAGTGACACCATCTGTGAGAAAGAGAAACAATTGTCATCTCCCTATTGCATCACTCGACAAATCATAGACTTGCACACCTTTCCTAACTTATCACAAAAAAGGCAGGATAATACCCATTCACGAAGGTGGCAATAATACTGAACTGTAGTATCACTGCACCTCTGGCAAGACATTGATGGAGTGAATAATGGTGAAAGCATTTCTTTTGTTTTTTTTGGGTTGCCCTTCCTCTGTGGCAGATGGCAAATGTTAAAAAGAAAATCCAGCTCATTTACAAAGATAAAAGTACTTAAAGCTGTAGGAATAATCTCAAATTTGCTACCACCATATATACTTCCAGTCTGTACAACCAGTATTACCTCATTTGTCTATATCCGACCTCTGGACTTTGTCTGGTGGTCTGCCTCGACTCTCCACTTCACACCAGTTATGAAACAACAAAAGGCAACTGTCAGAATCGTCAAACTCTCATTTTAGGAAGACACTCAAATTTATTTAAATTTCTGAATTATTATGTAGAATATGCTATTATTATTTTGCTTTACTTCCATTATTGAATTTATAAAGTACATTGTATTAGTCCTAGCTTCAGTCTTGCTTTATCAGTCCAGTTAAAATTAAATCGTTCTGATTCATTAACTTGCAATTCTATTTGTATTGTGTAATTTTATACATGTAATTAGATTCTTGTATTGTATTTATTGTATTTTTATTAGATTATTTTATTGTGGCCATCTGGTCGAATGGTTAATGCATTGGCCCGGAGTTTTAGAACACACTCACCAGGGGTTCAAACATCGCTCATTCAGTAGTTTGAACTAAAGAGTTAAGAATTCTCAAAATATATACATTTCTGAAGGTTTTAAGACATTTAGTGATCTTAGCCAATGCTTTAAACTTATCGTATGTATCTCCATGGTGGCTCGTTCAGGATGAGACGTTATTTTGAAAAGTTTTATTAGTTTCATTTATACTAATCTCTTGACTACTTCAGTAACACTAGTAGACAGATGGTCACCATCTGCCTTGTTCTAATACTGTCCTGAGCTTTCTTTTTCATATCAACACACAGGATTGTCCTTGTCTTACTAAAGTTCTGGAGATCAGGAAATGCCTTTGGATTACAACGATGCATAAAAGTGCAATGGTGCATGCAGTGGAAAACATAATATATATCCATGTATTCGTATAAAAAATTCAATGCCATCTCTCCTGTGTTAGGATTTTTTTTTTTTCTTTACACCACCTGCTCCTACTGAGGCATGATGACCCAAAAAAAGGGGGAAAAAAGTTTTTTTTTTTATATTTAGTAATACAGTGGACCCCCGCTTTACGATCAGCTCCCAATGCGACCAATTATGTAAGTGTATTTATGTAAGTGCGTTTGTACGTGTATGTTTGGGGGTCTGAAATGGACTAATCTAATTCACAATATTCCTTATGGGAACAAATTCGTTCAGTAATGGCACCTGAACGTACTTCTGGAATGAAATAATATCGTAAGCCGGGGGTCCACTGTTTTAGGAATTTATATTAAAATTATTCATTAAGTTTGTTTAGGGAAACTATATAAAAAAAAAGTATCTTGGAAAACCTAAAATACACATTTTAACAATTCACTTCTGTTTTAAGATCAACAAAACACACTTGCTGTGGTATTCTTTTTGAATGTACACTGATAGGCAAGTATTCACTGTGCTGAAGCCAACTAATGGAAAGGAGACAGTGTATTATGACAATATATGGTTTCTACTCTGAGCATAGCATCTTATAATGGCTACAGTTACAATTCTATAATTTTCTTGTTCAATATGTAGAGCGTTAATGTGGTTTAGTATATAGTCAAAGCCACTATCTGTATTTGCTAGTTTTATTTTTTGCTGGTCATGCAATAGTCAGATAATCAACATTGTGTCCTGCTCCTCCCTCTGTTCAAGACCACAAGGCAGTGAATAAGGGCCTTGACTATATACAGTAATGAGTACACTTTACTTCCTGTTTTGTATACTAATAAAAAAATTAATATAATGTTTTAAGGTTTTGCAAAGGAATTGTTTTGCAAGAGTATTTGCTTAAGTATTTTAAAATGAAATGTACTAACAGATAATGTATTTTAATCAGCATAAATTTATAGTGAAAACATCTTAATTATATGTTTGCCTTTTTTATGCTTACTAAATGTATTAATATTTTCCAGCAATTTAATAATGGCTAATTTTTTTTAAATAGTTGCTTTGAATTACTGTTTGTATGCCATATATGTATCATATTGTGATCTTTGTAATATTACCCATTATTATAATGTGTTGTGATAACCAATTGTTGCTTTGCCTGTAGTTGTAATCCAGATTTTGATAGCTAATCTTGTTAAGTTTAATATGCCTTTCTGCTAGCTTTGTTTAAACTTGTGTGTGTGTAAGATCTCAGTCCTCTGAGATCTCACTCCTGTGAGAGCTTCACACTACTAGCATTTCAAAACTTTTCATGACTAATGTAAGTAATTGCATGTATTGTATACAGTATCATAGTTCTTGTAAAATGACTTGTGTATCCATTAAGAGAATTAGGATATACATACTAACCTCAAATTGGCCTGAGTATGCATTCTTTTCTTAAGCCTGTATGTAGTAGACAATGCTTAAGCTTTTATATATATTGCCTTTGTATGGTAATTTTTAATCATTATGTTGTATGAATAAACAGAGGGGTGGGCGAAGGGCTTGAACCACAGTCTGTAAATTGACAGTCCGATTCTCTGCTGTCAATTTACAGACTGCAGTTAGAGCGCCTCATCCTCCCTTCTGTTTATTATTATAACTTGATAGTCCATTATGTTAAATCTTTAGGTAATATAAATGTGGCTTTAAAAGCATGCTTGCTTTGTGCATCAGTTTTCCTTTGAAGATGTGGTATTGGCAGTGCATGCATCTAATGCCCGTGTTTATTATCCTTGTTACAGCCAACACCTCGGAACAGTTTTCCAATGTCAGTAGTCCCCTACCTTTGGAGATGACCTCGTCCCCTCCCCTGCCCCCCTCCGCAGGTGTGGATGACGTGCACGGGTTGTCGTCCCCCCGCCCCCTCGCCCTCAGTGCCACTCCAGGGGCACCTACCCCGTCCTCTGCTAACATGACCTTCTCCCTGGATGGCTACCTGGAACCTGCGCGGCTCTCCCTCACCACCCCTCACTTCTCGCATCAACCTATCACATCTCCATCAGAGGAGTCTTTCCCCTTCTTCTCCCCTCCCCCTTACCCTGCTTTACGGGATCGCCATGCCCCTACCCGAGTCTCTGTCCCTGCTGCCCATGACATTGGTCCCCCTTGGCTGCGAGAGCACCTGACGTACCACCGCCCCTCCGTCTCCACTACGTCGCCAGCCATGTCCCACCACACCTGTAATGTCCTCCACTAATTTTATATTGTTTAAGCATGATTTGTTAAATATTCCAGTAGAATAAGCTAAACTTCTATACTACAATTTAGAAATAAAACATATATTTGCACTTTTTTTTTTTTTTTTTTTACATCTATGAAGTGCAACACAACAAGAGTTGGTTAATGATTCTGCTGCTACTTTGACACCCTCATCTATTCTAAGATTGTGTCTTCAGTGCTCTCTCCCTGTTTAATGTTCTTTGTTGATACTGATAAGACTTTGGCTAATTATTTTTAGTCTCTCATAGTACATATTTTTTAAGATAATCTCTTATTTTATACGCTCTTTTTTTTATAAAAAAAAAACTGATATAGCTATTCTTAGACTACAGTAATGTAGGTTTTTGCATACACAACCCACACTGTCAGCTCTATTAAACAGTCACCACTTGTGTAAAGTCCTCGTGTACATAGTCATCTCTTGTGTATACAGTGTACACTTGTGAATAGTCTCATGTTTTTTGTTTAACAGCTGTAGATAATCACTGCTTAGGCTACCCCGTTATGATAGTTGTGCCCCTCTCTTGCTGAGCTCTAAAAGTAAATACATGCGTTTTTAATGACTACTGTCTGCATAGCCCATCACACACATTATTATTAATGCACATCACCTTCATTGTTTATAGTGTTGATCACTTTCATTGAGAAGTTTAGCACTTACCTTTGTTCCTGCTCTCATGATTAATTCTACTAAGAAATACATTCATTTTTTTTTGAAGTGTGGGATCACTACCTAGATGCTAAAGCTCCCTAAGGTATTAGGTATTAGGCAATATTTATTGCTCAGAAATTAACCATTGTCACAGTTGTTGCATAAAGGTAATCGCAACCTACATGCAAGAGCTTCCCTGTTGATTATACTGTGTATGTCACGTGGAGCAGTTAAATCCTCTAGCACTGAAGTTATTGCTGTCCTTCACCATGGTGAACCTTGTCCTGCAGTCTGCTGACATTGTCATGCATGGTAACCTTCCCTTACTTCCAGTGACCTCCATGCCCAGCCACCTTTAAGTAATCACTGTAAACAGTTACTTTAGTGTTATGCCATTATTGATGGAGGCTAATGTTCTTTTGTGTTATATTAAGCCTGTTGATGTAGTGCATGGTGTATCTAACATCTCGCACCATCGCTGCATCTTGCATCCCATTCAACCCTATGCAGCA
>NC_091372.1:12458278-12478278 GCF_038502225.1 Cherax quadricarinatus | reverse complement strand
ACTGTATGAATGATCCTTTATTGGATAAACTACTCTTACATTATACTCCACATCTAGTTACGGCTCATAGTGGCAGAACTACTGACTGGCTTAGTTGGGTGAAGAATATATTTTTGATGGAGAGCGTTGGTAACTTGGGATTTAATACAAATAAAACAAGTATCAGAAGTGTGTTTTGCCACTATGAGCCATAACTAGATGTGGAGTATAATGTAAGAGTAGTTTATCCAATAAAGGATCATTCATACAGTTGTTAATTTTGACATGGAGTGAAGGGGTGGGGCATATTGACAAGATTGTTGCAGGTGTGGTAAAAATGTGATGCAAGTCTAGGATACAGGAAAACTTGATGAGAAGGATGCCATTGTAAAGAAGTTGAGTTTTGCAAGGTTTTAGAGATGATGCTTGTTGGCTTGTTAGCCTTGTTTCTAAAGATAAGACCACTTGAAGGAAACATCACTTAAATCACTTGCTAAGCACAGTAGTGAGGAACTCTTACATGGGAGTTGAGTGTTAGAGATTTACACACATCACTTGGTCGTCACTCTTGCACGTAGTCATGAGACAATGTTACAGGTGTTTTTCTCTACAATGGCCTATTTTTTATTTATATATGCATGATGAGGCATTGCTGATACTGAAAAAATTTCAACATCTTACTTATGGTAAATAACCTTTTAAAACCATATAATATTTTAATACAGTATGTATATGTTAAAACAAATGCATATAATTTTATAAGTCATTATTTAGCAGAGCTCAGATGTTGATTTTGTTCTTACTATCTGTAACTCCTCGTAAACTTTGTAGTCGGTAATTATATTCATGTAATGCATCTTGAAATGGTACTGGTGATTACTTGCATCATTACTTAAGTAGGAGGTCCTACAGGTACAGGTGCTCCTTGACTTACGATGGTTCAGCTTGTGATATTTCAACTTTAGGATGGTGCAACAGCAATTACTTTGGAGATGAAGCTTACCCAGCATGAGGGTGGCAAGTCTGTAACTTGTATTCATTTGCTTACTCTTCTATACTAGCATTTAGTTACAGTAATTGTTTATTTATTTGCTTATTCAGCGAGTTATTTGTGTAGGATATAATATTTGTATTTGACATATGATATTTTTGACTTGCAATGGGTTCACCAGAATGTAACCCCATCTTAAGTCAAGGAGCACCTGTACATAGTCACATTTTAGTCTTGCTAATTGAACTAACCCGACTTATCCCATCTTTGCCTTGGACTGTCAGCTGTTGAGTTCAGCGCTGAAGACAGACATTGTAGAGGCTGCTGAAGAGGCTAAAATTGCCCGCTTATCGGAGACAGATGCAGAGTCACGAAGATCTTCCTTTGTACGCAGGCCTGTCCATCGAACACTTTCTGGCCGATCCCAAGTATCCATGGTGTGTTAGCTCCCAATCATGTGTTATTGTCATGTCATTGTTTTATGTTTGTAAAATTGTAAATGTCTGTGTTCATACTGTGTGTATTGATAATCTTCATTTTATATAAACAGTGTATTGGTCCTGAGCAGATAGGAGGGGAGGGAGGGAGAGAGGGGAAGAAGAGTGATGGTTAGAAAATATAAGGGGAAGAGGGAGAATAACAACTTAGAGGTTGAAAGAGAGAAAAGTTGAGTAGGGGAGGAAGAGAAAGTAGAGAGAATGTAGTTGGTATGATGGCCTGTCTGTAGCAACAGAAGTACAGTAAAACTATTCTTATGGTATTCTGTCTCCGGTGTTTAATTTACCATATGAGAGTTTAAAAGTTTCCGGCTGGTGTGACAAACTACCCCTTCTTGTAAGTCTTGGCATTTTACCACTGTTAAAATTGTTGAAAGGTTTAGCAGGACCTGGGTGTGTGACTCTTCTGCTTAAACAGGAATTGTTGTTTTGAGATATTTTTGTGAAATGAAAATAGGAGGCACACCTCTCCCATGGCTGCCTACTTGCTGGTGACTGTTCCTCTGTGTATCTTGTATGTTAAGTTTTTATTTCTCATTTGTGGGTTTGTTCTGGATGGCTTCAGCCATGGTTTTGTCAAAATCTTTAGAATTTTAGACTCAAAATCCCAATTGTAGTATTTTAAATAATTTTTTTAATTTTTATTTATGTAAGGGTGCTGAAACAAGGAAAAGTTAAATTATTTATACTAGATTGTTGGGATTACATTATTTATATAGAGTAAATATAGACAGTACCTATATTTATATATAGTGTACAAATGTGTATTATACATCTTTACTTTGTCCTTAATTTTCAGATTTCACGAACTTCACGCACAACATCAAGAAGTGTAAGAATTCATCCTCGTCCTCGCTCCCCTCCAGCAGTTCCTCACTCTCCCCCACCTTTACCATTGTCACCCCCACCACATAGGTTAGTCGCTTACCCCATCACCTTAACCTTTCCATTTTCTTCGACAACCATAATGCCTGACAATCTCTACGGCTACACAATAAATATTTAGCAATAACCCTGCCTCGGTGGGAGACGGCCGACTTGTTGAAAAAAAAAAAAAATTAAATCGTCAAAAGGCGGCACAAAGTCTTTTCTAATTTATGGTGAAGAAGAGACACAGGTTGTGGAACAAACTTTTCCTGGGACAATGTTATGCTCTGTATGGAGCTTTCATTATGTCCCTGTTGTCATTAGTATGCTATTTGGATCCTGTTCCTAATTTGTAGACAATAGACAAAGAACAAGAAGTTTGATTTGCAAAGGCATATTAAATGGAGGCAAGTTAAGATAAGATTTCGTTCGGATTTTTAACCCCGGAGGGTTAGCCACCCAGGATAACCCAAGATAGTCAGTGCGTCATCGAGGACTGTCTAACTTATTTCCATTGGGGTCCTTAATCTTGTCCCCCAGGATGCGACCCACACCAGTCGACTAACACCCAGGTACCTATTTGCTGCTAGGTGAACAGGACAACAGGTGTAAGGAAACGTGTCGAAATGTTTCCACCCACCGGGAATCGAACCCGGGCCCTCCGTGTGTGAAGCGGGAGCTTTAGCCACCAGGCCACCAGCTCTGTAGAAGTTTCTGCCAGATACACAGTTTAAAAGAACTGAAGCAAAAATTTATATGTATATACTATACAGTACTATAAGTGCCTTACACATTGCGTACAGAAAAGTTAGAACATTAATATGGGTACCTGAAATGCAAGCAATTAAAAAGGGAGGAAATTATTACTTTGGTAACTAAAATAACAATGGTAATTTGGATGGTATAATTCAACAGCACTTCTGTCTTGGGATTAGTGGACAGGAGTGAACCTTCACCAGTTTTATCGAGTGATCCACATGGACCTAGCACATAATGTTAAATACCATACATAACGATCTGTTAGTTATATTTCCTTAAATAGTCTTTTTCAGCTAGTGTTTGTTTCAGTATTAAAACTAATTGGTGCTCATCCCCTGGTATTCAAACACCCAGAAACTTTTTAAACATTTTATTTTGTACAGTATTTTGCTAATCTTTGAATGAACTTGGGTGAATGGACTGTTATTTTAGATCACCACTGGCCTTGGGACGTCCTCCTCCACCTTCCACACTGCCACCTCTGCCTCCCCTCCCTCAGTTAGATGGAGGTTACCTGGCTGATGACTCCACTGCTCATGACTATTCTGAGATTGAACCTGCAGAGCCACAAGGTTTGCACTTGTGCAATAAATCATTTAATAACTGTGATTCATACTGTCTTTTGATATACTATTATGAAGCCTATGATCTGACATAGATAAAGACAGCTGTTGAAGGTGTACAGAGAAACATACAAGAACAGCCCCCATACAGTAGACTATATTTTCCTTATGAAACATGTGATTTCATAAAATTTGTCTTAAGTAAAACATTGTCAACATTAAAAGCTTATTATTTGATGTTTTTCTTAAAAGTTGATCCTTGCCAACTGAAGTAGAATATACTCTCTTCACCTCTGGAAAAGACGTTTGATATATTTATTCAACATAAACATTATTGATAATTACATACGGTATCATAATTCCAGGCTTGGCACCCATGCTGCGCAAGATAGTACACTGGGCTAAGTTTGGGTGGGAGTTACTGGAGTCGCTGATGATTTCAGCCACACAGCAGCTAAATAAGCTCTCCAAGGATTACCGTTATGTTGCTAGCTGTCTGTCTGAGGAAAAGAAGAGACTAAAAGTATATTTGTTTTTAACGTTTTATTTCCTAAATTGTCACCCTGCCTCGGTGGGAGACGGCCGACTTGTTGAAAAAAAAAAATATATATATATATAGATATATATAAATGTAATTGAAATTACTGTTTAAAAAATTTTGTGCAGTATATATAGTATTTTCTTAAAATAAGATATTCTTAATTTATGATTAGTTTCATTGATTACTGACATGCACAGGAAAGTGAAGGGTTTCGTGTAATGCCTGGAGTTGCTACTCAACCTCCTCCACATGGACAAGATTGGGCAGACCTCCCAATCAACCAACATGGGTCAGTGTATACTACTGTATTCTTAAATAATTAAGTGATAGATCATGTGAACATAGATCATAGCATTGTATTTTTTAATTTAAATTATTGTACCTATAAATAGAAAAGTTTGCAGCCTACACAGTATGGCGACAAGTATAAGAAAATATACAACATTGGGGTATGGCTAATGGTCAGCTTCATGAATAATGTGTGTATGTGCAGGTACGGTGGGCAGGAGCCACTTGAGATTCGTGTTGAGAAGGCTAGTGAAGATAAAACTGATGACAGGTGAGTTACCTGTGGATTGTGACACCTCATACATCATATTAACTCTATTTTTCAACCTCCTCATGAAGAGTAGAGAAATATAATCATAGGCATCTCTCTTCATATTTTGATTTACCTGAGACATACTTTCTCTGAATTTTTTGGTAAAAAGTATTAATTGTATTTTGATAAAGTTTAGAGCCAAAAAAAAAAAAAGCAGTGGTAATGTTCAATTTTGTATTTTCTCAAAAGTTACTGCAGGGAGTCACTAACTTAAAGAACTGTACACATGGTGTTCAAACTTAAAGTTGTGACATGAAACCTCTTTTCCTATTGATAACAGTAGTGCAAAGGATGGTTTGTCACATGTGCTTAACTGTGAATTAGCTGCTGTAACATTTTTGTTGGTGTTTGTGTCCCATTCATAATTACATTTGTATATTAGGGAAGTTTGTTGGTTAGGAACTTCTTGCATTTTTTTATAATTTCGAAAATTTATATAGCATTGTATACATAATTTCATTAACTTTCTGCATTATCACCAGTGTGGATTTTGTAGACCCGACAGAAGGTGCAGAGAAGGAATTCCAGAAAGAGCAACCGCCCGTCGTTAAATTAATGATTGCATTATGGTCAGTTTCTCTTCTTACATTTGTGCATGCACTTGTGTTAATTTTAACTATAGTTTCTTACATCATTATGTGACCTCCGGTGCTGGAGAGGGTTTGGTCAGCCTCAGTACCATACTAAGAACTCTGCAACCTATTTATTTTTATGAAAGGAGAGATGTCCCCTTTCATTAAAATGTGTTGTGGCTTGTATCCTATGATTTGAAATAATTTGTGGATATAGAATAAAGTGTGATTTAGGGACTTAAAATTTTTATTATACTAATATTGATATCTGTAATACGATAGTAAGCAAGTCACAGAAACAGCAAAGGGGTGTTAATAGTAGTGGATTGTTAACATAACTAAAAATTGATGTTTGCCAATTAATGATAACAGCTTTTGGGAGATTGAAGAGAAGTTGCAAAGGTTAGTGGACAAGTTTGGGAGGGTGTGTAAAGGAAGAAAGCTGAAAGTGAATCCAAATAAGAGTAAGGTGATGAGGGTATCAAGCAGTTTAGATAAGGAAAAATTGGATATCAGATTGGAGGGAGGGAGTATGGAAGATGTGAATTTATTCAGATATTTGGAGACAAAGAAGGGAATGTACAAGAGTATAGTGGTGCCAACACACTTGTATGGGTGTGAAGCATGGGTTGTAAATGCTGCAATGAGGAGGCAGTGGAAATGTCCTGTCTAAGGGCAATGTGTGATGTAAATATTACGCAGAGAATTCAGTGTGGAAATTTGGAGATGTGGAGTACTAAAAGTATTAGTCAGAGGGCTGAGGAAGGGCTGTTGAGATGGTTTGGTCATTTAGAAGGAATGGAACAAAGTAGAATGACTTGGAGAGCATATAAATCTGTAGGGGAAGGAAGGCTGGGTAGGGGTCGTCCCCAAAAAGGTTGGAGGGAGTGGGTAAAGGAGGTGGGCAAGGGGCTTGGACTTTCAGCAAGCGTGCATGAGTGTGTTAGATGCGAGTGAATGGAGACAAATGGTTTTTGGGACTTGATAAGCTGTTGGAGTGTGAGCAGGGTAATATTTTGTGAAAGGATTCAGGGAAACCGGTTAGCCAGACTTGAGTTCTAGAAATTGGAAGTACAATGCCTGCACTTTAAAGGAGGGGTTTGGGATATTGGCAGTTTGAAGGGACATCTGAACTGTCATATCTGGGTGCCTCGACAAACACAGTGATTATGTATGAGTGGTGGTGAAAGTGTTGAATGATGAAAGTTTTTTTCTATCTTTTTGGGTTATCCTGCCTTGGTGGGAAGCAGCTGACCTGTTAAAAAAAAATTGGAAAAAACTTCATTTAACAATAATGAAGGTTTTTCCAAGCTGAATTTAATGCAAAGGTTAAGTGTTTTTACTTTTTTGTCTTGATTACTGTGTTTGTGTTAATGTTAAATGATCATGATCAAGTTAAGGAAGGTTGACTGCTGTTCTCCTCTCTCAGGTATGCCATGCTGTCTCGCTCAGAGCTGGTTTCCTACATTATGATCTTTGTTAACCAAATAAAGTCAGCAAGTGTGTTGTCTCTACCGTTACCTTTCATGGTGTTTCTTTGGGGGTCGCTTAGTGTTCCTCGACCCACAAAGACGTTCTGGATCACTGTTATAGCTTATACCGAGGTAAGTCACTGCAGTGTGTGTCAAACACAAGTTAATTACTCAATATCCCCCTCCCTTTAATTGAAGATGCTTTTGGTCCAAGGAATTGGAACTGGCCTTCTTTCAGTTGCTTCTCATTCTCTAGGTTCTTTATGACCCTTATGGGTTTAGTGCTTCCCCACAAATATATTATTTTTTTATTAACACACCGGCCTTTTCCCACCAAGGCAGGGTGACCTGAAAAGAAATAAGAAACTTTCAGCATCATTCGCTCCATCAGTTTTGCCAGAAGTGTACCCACTCTGCAGTTATAAAACTGCAACATATTAACACCCATCCTTCAGAGCACAAGCACTGTACTTCTTGCCTCCAAAAACACTAGTCTGGCTAACCAGTTTCCCAGAATCCCTTCATAAATGTTACCTTGCTCACTCAGTTATATTTTCAAAATGTACATAATTGTTACAAAATGAAGTGAAATTTATTTCATCCATATAAAAAACCTGGTTATATTGTATGTACAAGCACTTTGAGCAGACTGAAACTAGAAGTGTGTGTTTGCAGGTAATAGTGGTGGTCAAGTACTTGTTTCAGTTTGACTTTTTTCCTTGGAACCAAGTTGAGCGACTCAATGCACCATTTTGGCCACCTCGTATTATTGGTGTGGAAAAGAAGAATCGGTACGCTGTTTACGACCTGGCCCTTCTCCTTGTTGTCTTTTTCCACAGGTGAGAAAAGTTTTTTCGACATTAGTGTAACAAATTCCCATGTACTGTTGTGGATGGATCCACAGAAAGAAAGAGTAGCCACAGTTTCTTGACGCAAGACCCTTCTTCCTCATGATAACCAACTTGATGTGCTGGAACCAAAGCTGTGGTTGTCACTTCACTCTTATTTTTAACACAAATGTGTGTGTATGCCAGTGTTAGTGGCCATATCCACACATGAACTTTGGTTAAAAAAAAATAAATTTTTTTTTTTTTTTTTTTATTTTTTCCAACAAGTCGGTCGTCTCCCACCGAGGCAGGGTGACCCACAAAAAAGAAAGAAAATCCCCAAAAAGAAAATACTTTCATCATCATTCAACACTTTCACCACACTCACACATTATCACTGCTTTTGCAGAGGTGCTCAGAATATAACAGTTTAGAAGCATATACGTATAGAGATACACAACATATCCCTCCAAACTGCCAATAATTTAGAATTTAGAAATAATTTTTCTCTTATTTTTGATATGAATAAGATTTTAATTGATTTCTAACCAAAATTCAAACATGGAGGTGACCCTTATCACACTCATAGCCTCGTATATGTATATATCTAAATGAATGCTTAATAACCCACATGAAGACACTCGGGAAATAAATTTGTCTTCCTGCAGTTTTTTCAGTGTCTTCTGTTGAGGTGACTTTCATGTTTCTTTGTGTCATCTGCAAATAATACAAAACTGACATTTGTCATTATCTGTTTGCTGTCAGGATAAGAAACAGCAGAAGTGTCAGAATAGTGCCTTAGGAAACTGAGCTTTTTACTATTACTGTTTTTTTGTAAATGTTACTTTGGCTAGTGTTTTTTTTTATGTATTTAAAGTGAGAGTAAATTCATTTCTTTTTTAATTTAAGGTGTCTTGTGGGTCATGTTGTGTTCATATTGGTTGTGTGTTGTGAGGAAGGTTTGTGGGTTGTTCATTACACTAGCTATTAATCCAAATGAATAATTTGTTGGAACTTTTTAACCAAGGAATTTGTCAACAGGTTTATGCTGAAGAGTTTGGGATTGTGGAAAGAAACATCTGACATGAGTCCGTCTGCCAGTGCTCGCTCCTCACCGTCTCCCTCATCCTCGCCATCATCATTCACTCACAGTCGTATGTCTTCTGATCAACGGCAGAGAAAGATGGCTGTGTCCACCACACCAGTACCTACATATAAAGATGATGGTTCTCATTTTTCAGAGTCGGGAGATGGATCGACACTCTCGTATACCAAAGATACTTCACTCTTATCAAAAGACACAAAAGATAGCTCTTTAACATCTAAAGATACTAAAGAAAGCTCACTGACATCAAAGGATTATAAAGATATATCACTAACATCAAATACTAAAGACAGTTCTTTCTTTTCTAGCACAAAAGACACCTCCAGTACAAAAGAAAGTTCTTTACCAACAACATTAAAAGAAGGTTCATTAACCTGGCAGGAACAGGAAAGCGCACTCCTGTTAAATATAAATGATGACACGCTGATATCCCGAGCGTCAGAACCTATGCCAGAATCTATGCTGACCCATTACCAGCAGTTGTCAGAAGATGGCCAGACTGTCACGGCAGGCTCTGGTTCAGACATGTCAAGAGCGTCCCGCCAGAGATCTGGCAGTGAGGTTGACTATAGGAAGACTTGGTCGCCTCACCATTACCATGCCCGACATTCATCGCTGGTATCTCAGGTACCGGGCGGAGGAGGAATTGGAACTCGAGGTTCGTCGCTCGTGGTTCGACCAGAACATCGCCGCCACCTGTCAGAAGGGTCACACGTTTCTTTCAATCAGCGAGCCCTGTCAGAAACTTCTCACTGTACGCACGTCTCCCAGTCAGCAGCTTCAGACTCGGTCCATGTCACTTGTGCTGCTTGTAATCTCCAGGCATTCAAGGACTTCCAGAAGCCTGACATGGAGGAAGTAAAGGAAAACATCCAACAACTTCCCAAGTTGGCTAAAGGAGGGTAAGTAAGTTTCTGGTAAAAAAATTACGTATTCTAGAGATGAATAAAAAGGCTGGGGAAGCTGTTATGGAATAGAAGTTATACTTATCAGGAAATGCTAAGCTTATAAGGGTAACACAGCATCTGAGAAATGGGAGGCAGTGAAGTTTAGTCTGAGGATGGAGAGGGTAGCTCCAGTTCCTCAAATAAAGAGGCCTTTGCCAACTTTGAGGTGGCACTCTTAAAGGGATATAAATAGGAAAGGTTATGGAGCCCACATAGTACACAAAAGCACTAGCTGGAGAAGCGTTTTGTCTGCATAACAGGAGAAACATGTGAATAAAATTTCCAGTTACTGTTTTTGTCCCCTCAAAGAAGGTTCCTTGATGTTGGCGAGGCTCTTGATCAAACCAGTTGCAATTTTTCTTTACTTGGATCTAACCTGATTACTTCCCATTCCCAAAATACTATATGACCCCTGTGGACTTGACACTTTCCTGTGACTATTATAATAATAATTATAATAATCCAGGGAGGTACTACCGTCCTGCCAAGTGAGTGTAAAATGAAAGCCTGTAATTGTTTTACGTGATGGTAGGATTGCTGGTGTCCATTTTTCTGTCTCATGAACATGCAAGGTTTCAAGTATGTCTTGCTACTTCTACTTACACTTAGGTCACACTACACACACATGTACAAGCAAATATATACACACCCCTCTGGGTTTTCTGCTATTTTCTTACTAGTTCTTGTTCTTGTTTATTTCCTCTTATCTCCATGGGGAAGTGGAACAGAATTCTTCCTCCGTAAGCCATGCGTTTTGTAAGAGGCGACTAAAATGCCGGGAGCAAGGGGCTGGTAACCCCTTCTCCTGTATGTATTACTAAATGTACAAGGAGAAACTTTCGTTTCTCCTTTTGGGCCACTCCTCAATGGGATACGGCCGGTGTGTTGAAAGAAGAATTATTATAATAATAATAATAATAATAATACATATAAGAATTGATTGTTCTGTTTGATATAAAAAATATGGTTAAGATGTCTTGTGTGTCTTCAGATGCAAGTTTTGGTAATGCTTGTTATATATTACTCAAATTTTTTTAATTTTCTCTTTTTCCTGAAACAACCTTTGATAAGTAATTGTTATATTGATCATGTTTGTAGGTAGCCTAATATTGTTCTCACTATCTCTTCAGGGCTCATCGACTGACTGAAAAGATACATTCGTTCCTGCATTCTCTGCTTCATCAAGAGTCTCACGTCTCGGTGGATGTATATGCTTACATGTTTTTCTGTGATTTCTTCAATTTCTTTGTACTCATAGTTGGCTTCTCAGCTTTTGGTGTAAGTTTTGTGTGTGGTTTTTAATTAAATGGTAAACTGTTACTAGTAACTCCACTAAATGTAAAAGATGAAAGCAGTGATGTTATTGCCTGGAATGAGTTTGTGACATGGTTTAATATCTGTTTTTCAGTGAGGTTTTTCATCATTTATTTTCACTTGATAAAATCATGATTAAAAGCTTTTAAGGTTACAGTGGAAACTAATTACACTTCTGATTCTAGTTTTTTTCTTTAAAAAATGTGGAATTTCCTAATTTTATTCAGATTTTTCTCTAATTTGGACATACTTGACCATGAAGATTTTGTCATTTAATAAGGAAGAAAATTAACAATTTTTTTTTTTTTTTCAACAAGTCGGCCGTCTCCCACCGAGGCAGGGTGACCCAAAAAAGAAAGAAAATCCCCAAAAAGAAAATACTTTCATCATCATTCAACACTTTCACCTCACTCACACATAATCACTGTTTCTGCAGAGGTGCTCAGAATACAACAGTTTAGAAGCATACACATATAAAGATACACAACATATCCCTCCAAACTGCCAATATCTCAAACCCCTCCTTTAAAGTGCAGGCATTGTACTTCCCATTTCCAGGACTCAAGTCCGACTATATGAAAATAACCGGTTTCCCTGAATCCCTTCACTAAATATTACCCTGCTCACACTCCAACAGATCGTCAGGTCCCAAGTATCATTTGTCTCCATTCACTCCTATCTAACATGCTCATGCACGCTTGCTGGAAGTCCAAGCCCCTAGCCCACAAAACCTCCTTAACCCCCTCCCTCCAACCCTTTCGAGGACGACCCCTACCCCTCCTTCCTTCCCCTATAGATTTATATGCTTTCCATGTCATTCTACTTTGATCTATTCTCTCTAAATGACCAAACCACCTCAACAACCCCTCTTCTGCCCTCTGACTAATACTTTTATTAACTCCACACCTTCTCCTAATTTCCACACTCCGAATTTTCTGCATAATATTTACACCACACATTGCCCTTAGACAGGACATCTCCACTGCCTCCAACCGTCTCCTCGCTGCTGCATTAACAATACCATGGCTAAAGTAACTTATAACTAACTTGCAAATTTTTAAACCAATTATTCAAACTAAAGATTAACCTTAAATGGCTTTTTGTTTAGTGCTGATCTCATTTTTTCTTTATCTTTCCCTCTCACACCCTGATAATGTTCCAGGATAGAATATAACTTGTGTTTTATCCTCAATTTGTGGGTTGCTTTTGATAATCCATTTTACCAATTTTTTTTTTTTTTTTTTTTTTTTTTTCTCTCAACAAGTCGGCCGTCTCCCACCGAGGCAGGGTAACCCAAAAAAGAAAGAAAATCCCCAAAAAGAAAATACTTTCCTCATCATTCAACACTTTCACCACACTCGCACATTATCACTGTTTTTGCAGAGGTGCTCAGAGTACAACAGTTTAGAAGCATACACATAAAAATACACAACATATCCCTCCAAACTGCCAAAATAAATTATATTAATGTTTTTCATATAACTGATGTGTAGCATATAATTTCAGACCCAACAGGGTGATGGAGGAGTAAGAGCCTACCTGGAGGATAATCGTGTTCCCATCCCTTTCTTAGTGATGCTTATTCTGCAGTTTGGTCTCATCATTGTTGATCGAGCACTCTTTCTCAGGAAATTTATTTTAGGCAAATTAATCTTTCAGGTATGAATAATGAGTGTTATCCACAATTAAAATTGTTGAAACAGGGTTTTTATTGATAGATATATACTGTACATGGTAATAATTTTTAATAAAATTAACTGCCGAGTTTCTTCTTAATTATTTTGAATGTTAACGACTTTTATGAAAAAATGTGAAATGTAAATTTACTTATTGTATGCCTCACAGGTGGCTCTAACATTTGGAATACATATCTGGATGTTCTTCATCCTTCCTGCAGTCACAGAAAGGTAATTATTGTATATACTTATACTTTTAAAGAATTTCCTATTGTCCAGGTTTTGTAAATTCATTGTTGGTGAATGGATGCCTATTTTATTTGGGTGGTATAAAAAGATACTTTCTTTTTATCTTGTTATCTTCATTGTAGAATAATAAGAAAATATTATAACCTTTATATTATAATAATAAGGTAAAAGGACCCCAATGGAAATAAGTCACTCTGTCTGACTTTTTTGGGTTATCCTAGGTTCTCTACACATATGCTGCTATGTATGATAATTCTATGTAACTGTATTTGTGTATACCTGAATAAACTTACTTACTTACTTACTTATAAAAACACCTTATATTAATACCATGTTTCACCCAGTGGAGGCTTTATCATGTACCATAATTATCTACACAGGTAACCCACACGTGTGAGAAAGGAACTCTTGACTACATTTCAGTCTGACTTGGACCATTAACTAATCACACACACTGGTGCAACTAGTTAATAATCCAAGTATGACCAAAACATCGTCATGAGTTTCTTGTATGTGCAGGTTATTTGTGCTTGACAAGTAAGCTTAGTTATCTTCACTTCATTACTGTTAGTGAAGTTTGGAGTGCAGGGAGGCCTAGGGGGCTGTCATCTAGTTTAAGGTCATTTTGAAAGACCACATATTACAGTATGTTATTAAATGGAGTTCCAAAGAAACACACTTTGTAAATGTGTTTTGATGAACATTTTTTGCAACTTGTTTTTCAGAGAGTTCAATGCCAAGCGGCCACCTCAGATCTGGTATATGGTGAAGTGTCTCAACTTGCTTCTGTCAGCCTACCAGATTCGCTGTGGTTACCCAACACGAATCCTCGGCAACTTCCTCTGTAAACAGTTTAACTACCTCAATCTTTTCTCCTTCCGACTGTAAGTATATCTGAAACACAAGTTACTGTTGTGTAAAGAAATATTTAAAAGTGAAAGTAAAAAGTAATCTTTTTGTAGCTCCAAGAATAAAAACAGGTACTGAATTGTATTATAGAAAACTTATTAGATATCTCACATAATTTTCACTTCAAGACATTCTTCCATAAATATTTATCAGTACTTTTTCATAAATATCAAATCTTGTTATAAATATATTAGCGATTTACTTTTATATTTTGGCTAAACACTACCATATATATACACTAATCTGAATAAGATAAAACAAACTTGGAATAAAATTAATATTTGCTACCCAGTAAACTTTTAATTAACCCATTTAAGTTGCTTATTAGCTTTGTTTGCCCAAAAGACTCTGCATAGTCATGGGCTTTCTGCATTTACAACCAAATGTCACCCATCTTTGTACAAACTTTGTATAAACTTTTGACTTCTTCAATCATGAATACAATTGATGGACAGGTTCATGTCGGTGCCGTTCCTGTTTGAGCTGCGGACATTGATGGACTGGATATGGACAGACACAAGCATGAGCCTCAGTGACTGGATGAAGATGGAAGACATCTTTTCTCATATATTCCAACTTAAGGTTTGATATTCACTATTAGATGTGAAAATTAATATTCTGAAAATTAATGTTTCACTGTTCACAATAACTATTGGACTGGAATTTTTTTTTTTTTTTTTTTTTTTACGCAGGTTGATGCAAAAAAGGAGCATGAGTTTTTTTTTCTTTTTACATTTTGTATTTGACATTTAGTATTTGGCAAGACAGTGATAGTGTGAATGATGGTGAAAATGTTTTTTTTGGGTCACCCTGTCATTGTAGAAGATGGCCAGCATGTTAAAAGAAATTAAGATCCATCTGGTTATTTTCTTGTGCATATAGTTATTTAGACAGAGATTTCAGTCTTGGCTATAAAACCATGATTATTTTTTGGCAGGCAAGTAGAATATTTATTCAATATTGCTATAACTTCTCAGACATAAACATCACTAATAATTTCATTGATATTAATAACTAAATTTATGCTGACTTAAGTGTTTTGATAGGATTAAGTAAAATTACATAGTAATTTTGTCAGTTATGTTGCAAGGATCATTTAGATGCAAGCTTAGAAATTCATATACATACCATGTAAATTCACAAATATATCTATAATGAATAAGTAAATTTTTTATAATATATATTTTTAGGGCATGTATTCTGCATAAAGGAGGGGGTTTGGGTTATATTCTGTTTAGAGGGACATCTAAACTGTTGCATCTGCATGCCTCCAGCAAGACAGTAATAGTGTAAATGATGGTGAAAGTGTTTTTTTGGGTCACCCTGCCTCAGTGGGACATGGCTAACATGTTAAAAAAAAAAAAGTTTAGTGCTTATAAACACTTGACTATCCCTTCTCTATACTCCTAGTGTGAGCGTCGTGCAGAGATAGAATACCCACAAGGCCGCGGTGAGAGCAAACGCAAGATAATAAAGTACGGTATGGGTGGCTGTGCACTGTTTGGAGTCATTGCCCTCATTTGGTTCCCACTGGTCCTGTTTGCCCTGAGTAACACTGTCGGTCAGCCTAATCCACCGTACGACGTAACAGTTGAGATCACCATGGGTGCATACCAGCCTATTTTCCGTATGACGGCTCAGCAGCAGTCTCTACACAAGTAAATTATCTTTCATACAGTGAGAATTAAATTTGTGTTTCCCAATATTATCCATTCATTTTATTTTATTATAATCATACAAATTCTTAAATAAGTTGCTGTATTTTATATATACATCATTATATAATATATATGTTAGGTTAAGCAAAGTTAAACCTAACCTGAAATGAAAAAAACATGGGTATCAACATTTAGAATAAAGAAAATTGAGTAATGATATTGGCAATTTCACACCTTTGTAGCTACCACTTGCACCATTCAAAAAGAATAATGGATGTCTTTTATAAGATCTAACCTCTTGACCCAAAAACTATACTGAAAAGCGTTTGACCCAGTGATTGGACTCTGTGGTCATCCCTACACATGTACACATTTGCTACATACTCTTAATTATGAATATTGCAGGTTTACACAGCAAGAATGGGATACATTCAATTACCATTACCGAACTAATCGTCAGGCCCAGACTTTCTTGAGCAATTATGACTTCCCCGATGTTGTTGTGGCAAAGCTAAATGGTAACTCGACTGCAATATGGGGCATATCCCCGCCAGCCCAGGTGAGTGAAATAATATTCTTTTGTTTTATCTTTACAAGTGTAAACTCGCAAATAAATTTTGAATTTTGTGAATGTTGACTAGAGGAAATACTTTTAAATCTTCATCTGCATTGTCTTCATTTTTGTCCTCAACATTAGGTGCTGGTGGTATAAAATGCCAATACAATGTTTTCATTCTGATTACTAATCATCAGTATCATCCTCTCCATCTCCTCCCTACTCCTGCCACATTTAGGCCCCATGGTACTAAAGTAAATGGTCACTTACTAGAGCAATATTTTCAGAAATAAGTGCTACTTGTGTTTGCAGGGAAGTTTGATTGAAGACCTTAAGAGCAATCATACCATCCGGTTAAAGGTTAACTGGAGTGTAAAGCGGCCGTCGAATTCTCCTGACATATCTGCAGAGTGCAAAAATCAAGTAGAAGTGAATCTAGAGGCTTACAAAGGTACTGTAATTAACCCCATTTTGTTTTTCATTATTGGAAGTGTTAATGATTAATAATTGAGGGTGGTAAGGATGTTCCCTTTGTTACACACACATTGACATCTTACCCTTCACAAGGGTCATAGTACATATCTGAAATAAAAACTCTAAAAATGCAGGTGACATCTTGTACCAAGAATATATGCCACTGTTTCCTTAGTTACTTAACAGTGTCTGGAAGCATGTATCTGTCATCTAGGACTCTTCATCATGCCACCAAATAGTAAAGTAGCATCAGGTAAACAAATACCTTAGTTGACATAAACAACGCCAGGATGTATATGGGGTGCCTAATAAAGATGTTAAGTTACTAACTAACCTAACACACTAACCCTTCCTTGCTCCCTCTCTCCAACACTATCTGCAATAACCACTACCCCTTCTTCCTTCCACTCCTCATTTATACACCCTCTTGGTCATCCTAATCTGCTCCATCCTTTCTAAATGCCAAAATCAGTTCAGTGCTATGCATAGTATTCATGCCACACATCACTTCAAAAAACAAAATGGCATGTTTACTTCCTCTAGTAACACCCTTGCTACAACAGTCAAAGCCCATGCCCCCTCTCTCTCTCTCTCTCTCTCTCTCTCTCTCCTTTCTTTCTTTTTCTTTCTTTTTCCCTTTTTCTTTTTTTCTTTTTTTCTTTTTTCTTTTTCTCTTTTTTCTTTTTCTCTTTTTTTCTTTTTTCTTTTTTTCTTTTTTTCTTTTTCTTTTTTTCTTTTTCTTTTCTTTTTTTCTTCTTTTTTCTTTTTTCTTTTTTTTTTCTTTTTTTCTTTTTTTCTTTTTTTCTTTTTTTCTTCTTTTTTTTTTTCTTTTTTCTTTTTTTTCTTTTTCTTTTTTTCTTTTTTTCTTTTTTTCTTTTTTTCTTTTTTTCTTTTTTTCTTTTTTCTTTTTTTCTTTTTTCTTTTTCTCTTTTTTCTTTATTTTTCTTTTTTTCTTTTTTCTTTTCTTTTTTTCTTTTTTCTTTCTTTCTTTTTCTTTCTTTTTTTCTTTCTTTCTTTCTTTTTCTTTCTTTTTTTCTTTTTTTCTTTTTTTCTTTTTTTCTTTTTCTTTCTTTCTTTCCCACACACACACACCACACATAGCAGCGTGTCTCGTTGTGCTCCGGGTTTTCTCGTGTTTACACGGTCGCTCTTACGTGCTAGAACTTTAATTTGTGCCATCAATCCTATACGATACATCCCTCTAGCGCCTGGAACCAATCTTGGGCGGAAAACATTATATACTGAGTCAAAAAAGGAGAATTAGTGTGCACCACCTAGCAGAGTTTACTGCCAGAGGGGAATCATAGGCCTGTGTTCCGTGTGCAAAATAATAATAATAGAACTTTTCTTTGTCAGAGGAAAGAGTCTCCCTGATAACATTGTGTATACATAGTGTATAGTGTATACTACAGTGGCTCCCTAGTATATAGATGATAAAGGCTAAAGTGTCATTTGAAAACAGGTGAATTTGTAAATGAAGTGATAAGCCTATAGAGGCAGGTGCCAGAAGTCTCCAGAATCTTACCACAGTGGTCAGCTGTTTTAATAATCTTCCTGGCCTGCTAGTGTACTCGCATATAATCTAGTGATACCAGTGAATAGCAGAATACAGTGTTGTAGTAGCAACTAACCAGTATTATAATGGTACTTAGTGGAGTGGAGTGACTTTCATTAGTTTCTTTTTTCTTGAAATACCAGACGTATACTGTGAATTTCATATAACCTGTAGTTACCAGCGGTCGCAATATACACAACGAGAAGCAATTATTACTACAGAAAAAGCGTCCTTCCTCCAAAATTTCCACCAGTCAACTATAGTGATAATATAGCATTTATTGTGGTGGAGACGAAAAAATAGAAAAGCTAGATACAGCGATTGATAAACAAGGGTTGAGGCTCGACCGTTCGTTATTGTAGGAGCTGCCAGAAATCACCGGTTCTTCAGCACGCAAGTTATACTTTTGTATCAATCAAATCACATATTACTTGGGTAGATAATTTCCAGTAGATCCTTCATGTGTTAGCCCAAATCACCAACCAGTATGTTTTAAATAAGTGACCCACTGATCAGATCAGATCGACTAGTCCGAACCCTCGACTGGTCCGAACCCTTGATGGTCCGAACCCTTGACTGGTTACAAACGGATTCGTTGGACAATAAAGCAGACTGTAAACGGATGGGGTTGTAGGCGCCCTTATCAAACACAAACATTAAATATAAATCAGGAACGTACACAGTAAGCTGTCCAATATACAAGTACAGTTAGAAATAGAAATACAAATAGCTAGAGCTTCATTTAAGGAGGTTATTAATAGAGTATTCAAGAGGTTGCTAGTAGAATTACAGTAAATCAACCATTCAAATCATTATGAAGCTCTGTGTAATCTGCGGTCAATCAAACAAACGGGCTTCCACATGGATAAATTGTCATTTTTGTGGAAATTGGTGTCACGCCCCTTGTGCAGTTATCCAAGAACTAGCTACAAGCAGTATTAAAACAAGTGTTTTTGGGTATGCCCAAATGAGAAATCTGTGGACTAAAATCACAAGGGTATTAAAAGAGGATAACATCAAAGCTGCTTTCATAGACAACCTGGAAGCTTTCTACAACAGATGGGAACATAAAAAGTCTGGGCTGAATGGTACTGCCCTTGATACTGGCCATGTAGTCAGAAACTGTAAGGCTGGAGGTGATGTCCTGGTAGTCAGTAAATGTGGGGCTGATAGTGCTGTCCTGGGAGACAGTAATGGTGAAGCTGGAGGTGCTGTCCTGGGAGACAGTAATGGTGAAGCTGGAGGTGCTGTCCTGGGAGACAGTAATGGTGAAGCTGGAGGTGCTGTCCTGGGAGACAGTAATGGTGAAGCTGGAGGTGCTGTCCTGGGAGACAGTAATGGTGAAGCTGGAGGTGCTGTCCTGGGAGACAGTAATGGTGAAGCTGGAGATTTTGTCCAGGTAGTCGGGAATTATACGCAGGAAGGAATACATATAAATGACCTCGTAGGGGACAGGAGCCGTAGTGGGGAAACAAGTGTAGTCAAATATAAGATAAAACCAATATTGCAAACTAGAAATACCACAGGAAATAGCAAACAAGAGGACTCCACTAGCAATAGTGAGGATATATTACCAAAAACAACTGGTGGGAGCTCCATTGTTGGTGCTAGGGAGGATAGGAATAAGACAGGGAAACATGCACCAACAGGGAATACAGTCACAGAAACCCAAGGCAAACGGAAACCAAGCCTGTGCACATACTATGCACTTGGTATCTGCAGACATGGGAAATCTGGAAAAACAGACGGGACGTGCAGCTATGACCACCCTAGAAAATGCCATGCCCATATGACAACAGGAAAATGCAAACTCCCTTCCTGTAAGCTTTTTCACCCTGAAATGTGTACCTCTTCAGTACAGAAAAGACTGTGCTATAACTTAAATTGC
>NC_091372.1:12448278-12450778 GCF_038502225.1 Cherax quadricarinatus | reverse complement strand
CATATGATAAGATTTCGTTCGGATTTTTAACTCCGGAGGGTTAGCCACCCAAGATAACCCAAGAAAGTCAGTGCGTCATTGAGGACTGTCTAACTTATTTCCATAGGGGTCCTCAATCTTGTCCCCCAGGATGCAACCCACACCAGTCAGCTAACACCTGGGTACCTATTTGCTGCTAGGTTAACAGGACAACAGGTGTAAGGAAACGCGTTGAAATGTTTACACCCGCTGGGAATTGAACCCGGCCCCTCTGTGTGTGAAGCGAGAGCTTTAGCCACCAAGCCAATTTGGACCATTTACAAAGTCGCACTGTGTGACTTTGAAACACTGTCATAAGCTGCTGGTCTCTCCTATGTGTGGGTTATTTGTGTATTGATTACCTTTCTATAAATAAGAAAATCTTTCATATCTTATATAAGAGAATTTCTGGTATATATTGGTGTCCTGTAATTTTTAAAATTCGATGAAATAATTTGTGATTGTAGTGCATTCTCTTTCTTGATAAAAGAACATTACATGGAAGAAATCACAATAAAATGAGTGATTGCAAATATATAAATATACTACAGTGAAAATAGGAAATAAAACCTGGGTGCATTCATGTACTTACATCTTCAGTGTTTGTATGTGTAAGCACATTGAACTTTATATATATTTTTTTTTTTTTTTTTACTTCAACAAGTCGATCGTCTCCCACCGAGGCAGGGTGACCCAAAAAAAAAAGAAAGAAAATCCCCAAAAAGAAAATACTTTCATCATCATTCAACACTTTCACCACACTCACACATTATCACTGCTTTTGCAGAGGTGCTCAGAATACAACAGTTTAGAAGCATATACGTATAAAGATACACAACATATCCCTCCAAACTGCCAATATCCCAAACCCCTCCTTTAAAGTGCAGGCATTGTACTTCCCATTTCCAGGACTCAAGTCCGACTATATGAAAATAACCGGTTTCCCTGAATCCCTTCACTAAATATTACCCTGCTCACACTCCAACAGCTTGTCAGGTCCCAAATACCATTCGTCTCCATTCACTCCTATCTAACACGCTCATGCACGCTTGCTGGAAGTCCAAGCCCCTCGCCCACAAAACCTCCTTTACCCCCTCTTTCCAACCCTTTCGAGGATGACCCCTACCCCTCTTTCCTTCCCCTATAGATTTATATGCTTTCCATGTCATTCTACTTTGATCCATTCTCTCTAAATGACCAAACCACCTGAACAACCCCTCTTCTGCCCTCTGACTAATGCTTTTATTAACTCCACACCTTCTCCTAATTTCCACACTCCGAATTTTCTGCATAATATTTACACCACACATTGCCCTTGGACAGGACATCTCCACTGCCTCCAACCGTCTCCTCGCTGCTGCATTTACCACCCAAGCTTCACACCCATATAAGAGTGTTGGTACTACTATACTTTCATACATTCCCTTCTTTGCCTCCATAGATAACGTTTTTTGACTCCACATATACCTCAACGCACCACTCACCTTTTTTCCCTCATCAATTCTATGATTAACCTCATCCTTCATAAATCCATCCGCCGACACGTCAACTCCCAAGTATCTGAAAACATTCACTTCTTCCATACTCCTCCCCAATTTGATATCCAATTTTTCTTTATCTAAATCATTTGATACCCTCATCACCTTACTCTTTTCTATGTTCACTTTCAACTTTCTACCTTTACACACATTCTCAAACTCATCCACTAACCTTTGCAATTTTTCTTTAGAATCTCCCATAAGCACAGTATCATCAGCAAAAAGTAACTGTGTCAATTCCCATTTTGAATTTGATTCCCCATAATTTAATCCCACCCCTCTCCCGAACACCCTAGCATTTACTTCTTTTACAACCCCATCTATAAATATATTAAACAACCATGGTGACATTACACATCCCTGTCTAAGACCTACTTTTACTGGGAAGTATTCTCCCTCTCTTCTACACACCCTAACCTGAGCCTCGCTATCCTCATAAAAGCTCTTTACAGCATTTAGTAACTTACCACCTACTCCATAAACTTTCAACATCTGCCACATTGTTCCTCTATCCACTCTATCATATGCCTTTTCTAAATCCATAAATGCAATAAAAACTTCCCTATCTTTATCTAAATACTGTTCACATATATGCTTCAATGTAAACACCTGATCTACACATCCCCTACCCACTATGAAACCTCCTTGCTCGTCCGCAATCCTACATTCTGTCTTACCTCTAATTCTTTCAATTATAACCCTACCGTACACTTTTCCTGGTATACTCAGTAAGCTTATTCCTCTATAATTTTTACAGTCTCTTTTGTCCCCTTTCCCTTTATATAAAGGGACTATACATGCTCTCCGCCAATCCCTAGGTACCCTCTCCTCTTTCATACATTTATTAAACAAAAGTACCAACCACTCCAACACTAAATCCCCCCCTGCTTTTAACATTTCTGTCATGATCCCATCAGTTCCAGCTGCTTTACCCCCTTTCATTT